>NC_067479.1:40561190-40835754 GCF_947179515.1 Apodemus sylvaticus
CACTATATGTAAGTTCAGCCTAATGCAATTAATTTAAAAATCTCCTGAATCATTGTCAAACATCTTACACTTTCTTTTTAAAACAGCTTTGACAAAACCAAACCAAACGCATTCTCCAGGCCACCATTTATAGATTAAATGATATAACACAATGGAAGTGTTTTCATAGCCCTCCCTTGAAACTGGTATTAATGGGGGTGCATGGGATTCTTGTCACATTCACCTAGCTTTAAAGATATAAACACTTGAGATGAAAATGCTCTTGCAAGTGATTTCACATTCAGCTCCATGAGACAGAATTATGTGTCTTTCACAGTCAACGGGAACACTAGACAAAACAAGTGACGTAATGGTGTCTAGCATTTGGATTATGGTGATAATTCCTAAGAAGACATAAGGTGAGGCCATCCGTGTCCCACTCTGCTGACCAGTGAGGTTTCAGGTTCCAGTGAAGGGAGGAAGAACTGAGTAAGGGCCAGGAGATTCCCATTGCAGATGCAGAGTTCAGCATTTAGTAAAATCAGAATCAGGGCCAGAGCTATGAGCCACAGCTCCACATCTGAATAATGGCTGGTTAATTCCTTATTTGATTTTTGTCAACTTGCCCCCCCCCCCAAAAAAAATCTAAGTTCGTCTAGAAGAGGAAACCTCAACTTAGAAAGTACCTCCATCGCATGGATATGCATGCAAGTCAATAGGGCCAACTGTCTTGATTAATGATTAATTTGAGAGAGTTCAGTCCACTGTGGGTGGTACCACCCTTTGACAGGTGCTTCTGAGTTTAATAAGAAACCACACTGAGCAAACCATGGAAGCAAGCCAGTAACTACCATTCGTCCGCGATCCCTGTTTCAGTCTCTGCATCCAATTTCCTGCTTGAGTTCCTGCCCTCACTTTCCTCCATGATGGATTGTGTTAGGGACATGTAAACTAAATAAACCCCTCGAGTTGTTTCGGTTGGTGTTGCATGGAAGCAATAGAAAGCAAACTAATACAGAGGACAGAAACTCCAGACATTGACTTAAAAAATTACCATTTTAATGTAACCTTTAAATTCAGATTTGGAAGGTAGATATATCAGTTCTTCCCGTTCTTTCAAACGATTCAGGTTCCCAGCACCTATAATGGTTGGCTCACAACTACTGGTAACTAAAGATCCAGGGCACCCTGGGCTTCTTTCTGGCTTCATTGGGAACATGCACCGACATGGTGGTTCAAAACAGTTTGTGACTCTAATTCCTGGGAAATCCCATGCACTCCTCCGACCTCCGTGGGCACTGGATACACATGTGGTACACTAACACTGAACACATGTGGTTTAGAAAAAAAAAACCTATGCACAATAAAATAAATAAAAAAAGTTAAAAGTCACTTTACACTGATTCCAGCCCTGCCAGAAATTTTTAATATTTATGAAACTCTCTTTACAAAGTTCTGTTTCTTTTATTTGTTTTTGTCTTTATATTTGTTTATATATTTGTATTTATACTGCTTCCATTATCAATTTTTATGTGTATTTTCAGTTTTTATAGTACTCTTTGCTATCTCAACTTTACAAAGATTCTTGCCCGTATTTTCTTCTAGGAGTTTTATTTTTCTCTAGGATTTGAAACATGTTCAACATTAGGTGTGATTCGTCATCGCATGTTAATTTTTGTGTATGGCATGAGACAGGAGTTCAAGATAAATGTTCTGTAGTTGAATTTGAATAAATGAATTATGTGTCTGTAACAGATTATGTCAGAGGTTCTGATAAAAATTCCTTGACTATGTATGCAGTACTTTATTGTAAATCTAGAAATCAGATGCTGTCATTATTTAACTTTTCTCAATTTCAAAATTATTTTTACTACTTTAATCCTTTAATTGGTACAGATAAGTTAGAACGATGCTAATTTCTGTTGATAAAATGGCTTACAGGGCAGATTTAGGGGAAATGGATATATCAACATATAGGCGTCTGGCTATGAACACCTTATATTTCTCTCTACTTGCTTGGCCTTGAATATTCTTAGATTTCTTTCAGCAATGGTTTGTCATTTTAGTATATAGAGTTCAGAAAAGGAGACTATTCTATAAAAGATCATTTTTGATGGCCTATGAATGATCTTCATCTTTTAAATATTTTATTTTTCAGTTAGTTGGAAGTGTATAGAGACTCAACTTATTTTTGCATATTGAACTTGTATGTCTATTAGTTAATTAAAATAAATAAATAATTTAATTTTTATTCAATGTATTCTTCTTTACATTTCAAATATTATAGCCTTTCCCCTTTTCCCCCTCCCAGTAAATCCCCAATGCATTCTCCCACCCCCTGCCTCCAAGAAGATGCTTCTCTGCCCATCCCACTCCCATCTACCTCCCCTATTTCCCCACATGCTAGGGCATCTATTGAGCCTTCATGTGACTAAGGACCACTCCTCCTAACGATGCCTGACAAGGCATTCCTCCGCCACAATTGCAGCTAGAACCATGTGTACCCCTTGGTTGATGGCTTATTCCCTGGGAGCCCTGGGGGATATAGTTGTCCGACATTATTGTTCTTCCCATTATTAATGTAACATTTTTTTGTAGATTCTTAAGGGTTTTTATGTATGACAATATAATTTGAAAAATAGAGGTATTTTTACCTCTCCACTTATCCTTTCAAATATTTATGCATCCCCTCTATTTCCCTCCCTTTATTCTCTTTCCTCTTTCCTTTCTTCCCTCTTTCCTTCCTTTCCTCCCTTCCTACTCCTCTTTATTCCTACCTCTAGCCAATATTTCCAGTCTCTACATCCAAACTGAAAAATTCAGGATCATCTTGGATGTACTAATTTTTTAACTAATTTGCCACATTGCATATGCTGTTCAATCCATCTTACAACAATTTTTTTCCTTGAACACAGTTTTCTGTAGCTCCTTGAATATATGCATATATATATATGTGTATACATATACACATACACTTAAGAACATGTGTGTGTGTGTTTGTGTACATATATTCTTAAGATCTTTGTTTGCAAAACATATGGACCATATTGGATACATTTCCTAAATAACATTTTTATTGAATATGACTCAGATTTTCTGCACAGATCTGAATATATAGCAATCATTTTGTATAATGAAGTATAAAGCCTCTGGAGATTTCTGGTTTTACTTGAAAACTATTTGTATGTAGTCCAGTTATTTCTTTATATTATGTAACCTTAACCTTACTTACAGTCTTTGTTAGGGAAGATGTCTGGAAAGCCAGGGTCTTTTCCAGACCTTGAAATTTGATAGAGTTGAACTTCTGAACTCTACTCTCTACTTGCAGATTTTGTTAAGCTATTGTATCTGGTTTTGCTGTATGGGCTTGGAATCAGGCATGGTCCTTTCAAAAGCTGCATTTCTCTAGAAAATATCCATGTTATTAAGATTTTAACAAATGTGATTTAGTTGCAAATGTCCTACCCTATGCCACTCCTTGTAGTGTCTGCACTCTGGGAAGCTTTAAGGCACCTCACTTGGCCATAAGAAACATAGTCCCAACTGAGCACTCTTGTGAAGAGTCTGTCTTAAATTTTGAGTCTCCTCCCTATATGATCTCTTTTGGAGTCCTATATTGTATGTCATATGTTTTGTCTACCCCACCACTCTAACTCTTTAATGGAAATAAAATCTGATTTTAGTTCAGTGAGCTGTAGTCCAAGCAGATCATGGAAGTCCACCTCTGCCAAGGGGGCAGACATATGGCCTGGTCTGAGGCTCCCAAGCTCTTTCAGGTCAGAACTGCCATTCTTTTATTGTATGTGCACAATGTCCTAATGCAGTTATTGTATATGTTTGGCTTCTGATATGCTTTTTCATGATAAGAGCACTGATTTAGAGCCAATTATTCTTCCATTGTTAGAAATCATGGTACTCATTAAGTGACATCAACGCAAGAGCCCCTTTGTATATACTGGGCATATAAGGTTAAAAGTCCCGGTATTGTAGTTGTCACTCCAAATTATGTTCATAATAATACCTACAAATCTTAATTAAGGACAGTATAAAAATAGAGGTATGTATATGTGTAATGGTCATATCAAAGTCATAGGGCTTCTCTTTCGACAAACTCTAATTTTTTCTGTGTTGGGAACTTTATATATTCAGTCATTTTGAATTATATGGATGTTGTGATGAGCAGTTACCCTACCATATCAATAAAATAGGAGGTAATTTTTCATTGCTTCCTATGCTTTGGTACCTCTTACCTAACTTCTTTAAATGTTTCCATCTCTCTCTCCTTTGATAACAGCCACTATCTTTTCTTCTCTGAGATCAAGGCTTATTTTCAGTGAGGATGTGTATTGTCTTCAATGTCTTCTGACTTGTTTTGCTTAAATAATGACCTCTAGTTCCATCCATGCTGCTGAAAATGTCAGAATTTCATTATTTTTCATGATGCTATAATATTTCATTGTGCCTATATGCCACACTTTCCCTATTCTTCAATTATTGAGATGTATATCTTGTTTGAATGTGTGTCATGCATTATGAATGATATTGTCATAGACATTGAAATGTAGGTAACTTTAATATGATGATTATGCCTCCCTTGATCATATACACAGTAGTAAGAGTGTATCTTCCAATTTAGTATTTCTTCTATAGTTTCTATCATCATTTAAAAATAATATTGTAGAGATCTTTTACTTCTTTGGTTAAATGTGTTCACAAATATTTCATGTTGTTGCAACCTTTAAAAATAAGATCCATTTTTTAAATTTCTTTTCCAGCAAGTGCACTACTGATACAAAAAATGTTGCTGTATTTCATATGTTGATTTTTGCATCCTGGAACTTTAGTGAATTCATTTTTCAGTTTTAACAGCTCTTTGATAGCATATTTATATTTTTCCATTTATAAATTCATGTGATTTTCATACATGGATTCTTTGCATTTTCTTTTCTAATATGCTTGCTTTTTATTTATTTCTATTGCCCAGTTGCCATTGTTATTATTTGCTATACTATATTAAACCAGTAAAAATGAATTTTTAGACTAAGCTCTGTGGTCCCAGACAAAATCACACCAAGTGACAGGTAGGTTTTATTGGGAGGGGCAGAGGCAGCTCTGGGAGAGGGTGGAAAGGAAGAAGATAGAGGGGCAGAGAGGATAAGTCATTTATCCAGGCTATGTCACATGTGCAGAGGGACATGAGGCAGGGCCATGGTTCATGTGCAAAGGCACAGATGCAGGAATGATTGCCTAGAGATGACATACACAGGAGTGATGTTGTCACCTAGAGATGGTGTCATGTTGCTGGGTCTGGGAACTGGCTGTAAAAACGCTTCTCATTGTCCACAGATGTGACCGATGTTAAATAGCATAAATAGTGGAAATGTATAGGTAGTTTTTAGATGTGGGGATATGTTTTTTTAATACATATCATTCCTGTGTCACTAAAAAGCAAAAATATAAATAAAATGAAGCGGCAAATGTTGGAAAGTTCAGAGGCTCCTGCAATTCTTCCAGGTTGTCTGAGCATGCATATTCCCATACAATATTACCCCTTTTGTGCCTCTCAGATCACTCATGATAGAGCATCTCTCAAAAGAGTAATATGCTATTGATTCTGCAATTTGCCTTCAAGTTGCTGTCACTTCTGAATTTTGATGTAGGTACCTCTGGGGGACAAATGTGCAGACAGTGTCACTTTGTTATGACCGCCACCTGGTATGCTGCAATTATAAGGTGTCAGGAAAATTAAGTGTGCATTCAGATTTTCAAAGATGGCATTAAAATGTTGGGTGACTTTTCACCTTAGAATAACACAGCATTCAATTTTTAAACTTAATTTGCAGAAAAACAGAAATCAATCACTAAATAAAGAAAGATTTCTCCACAGACTCAATGGCATCTTTGGAGGATCCTTGTCTCATAATGTTATGTCAGGGCCTTTTCTTTTTAAAAAGTTTAATATCAGTATTTTTATTTTATTTATATATTTTTCTTCTCTCTTTTTCCACTACAGGTTCTTTGTATATATATTATGGTTTACAGTTTTGAGTACAAGCACTGGGTCTGTGTTCTTTGTACCTTTTTTTTTTTCTTTCAATTTGTTTGTTTTGTCCAATTCCAGTGTGTAAGTTTTTGTTGGAGAGTATAGTATAGTATAGTACAGTATAGTAAGTACAGTATAGTATAGTACAGTATTGTATAGTATAGTATAGTACAGTATAGTATAGTACAGTATAGTATAGTTTAGTACAGCACAGTACAGTGTGGTATAGTGTAGTACAGTATACTACAGTACAGTGTGGTGCAGTACAGTATGGTATAGTATGGTATAGTGTGGTACAGTATAGTATAGTATAGTACAGTATAGTATAGTAAAGTACAGTATAGTATAGTACAGCATAGTATAGTGTAGTAGAGTATTATATTATATCACTTAGGAGCATGCTTGTTTCATAACAAGAGTCAGAAAGGGGGTGAATTTGAATAAGAGGGAAGATACATATAAGAATATATAATAAACAAATATATTAATAATATAATATATAAGAATTTTCAAAATAAAAATGGGGAAAAGAAAATTAAAAACAATAAATGAGGTATCACTTCGTATGAGTACATATGTACTTGAATATTTATATCTATTAGAAAGGCATACAATAACAAATAAAATTGGGTTGGCAAATCTAGAATCATCTGTGCTCTGAGTACAGGTACTTTCTGACTTATGATAAAGTTAATTATATCCAATGAACTTAGTGTAATTTCAAAATATAGTATATTAGAAATGTCTTTGGTCCATGAACCTATATAAACAGTATAGTTTAGACCAGCTTATCCTAAGTGTGCTTAGAACCTCTCATTAGTGTATTATTGGAAAGACATTACCCAGCACAAAGCCCATTTTATAACAGAATATTTAATGTCTCATTTGATTTAATAAGTTTTGCACTGAAAATAAAATATTACTTTTTGTATGTTAGATACTATATTTAATATAAGTCTAGAATGGATCTCTTAATGTTTAATAGAGTAATTTAATTATTTGTAAAATTTATTTTTTAGGAAATAAATGCTAATTATTTATGTTAATAATAGATAATATATGGTAACACAAAAATGGATGAAAGAAAGGGCCCCTTTTATTTACAGATATCTATTTTCTGAGAAGAATTCAGGAGGAATGCATGCAAAGCTGTGTATCAATAGCAGTATTCTTGGTGCAAGCATGCTGGAATTGTTCTGTGGGCCTTTGGTAGAACTTCTGGACCACTTGAATTGAACTGAAGTGATAACAGGCTTTGCGGTGCATCAGTAAAGTGCACCGTCATGTACAGCTCCAGGAATGATCGGACACATTGACAGCTCTTCAAGAACATGGTCACGTTTGTTCTGGTCCATCATATTGAAAATTGGGAGTATTTGAACCCAATGTAACTAGACCAGCTTTAGTCACTAATTCAGTTACATACTTTCATTAAGGAGAACATAATTTGACAAAATAGACTTCATAGAATAATCTTTGTTTGTTCCTTTCCTTCCTTCCTTCCTTCCTTCCTTCCTTCCTTCCTTCCTTCCTTCCTTCCTTCCTTCCTTCCTTCCTTCTCTCTCTCTCTCTCTCTCTCTCTCTCTCTCTCTCTCTTCTCTCTCTCTCTCTCTTTTTTTTCTTTCTTTCTTTTTCTCTCAGGGAGACCTTGAATGCAGTCCTTCCACTACCACAAATTATGCGGAGGAAATCCCAGGATCAGCACAGACTGGTGCGCCATAAGTAAGTCTTGGCATGGGAAAACACTGACATGATCATATGTCCTCTGCCAAATAAGTATTGTAATAAATTTTATATAAAACATTAAGTTCAAGGGCCTGGAAGGACGGTTCAGTGGTTAAGAGTACAAACTGCTCTTCCAGAGGTCTGGAGTTTGATTCTCAGAATCCCTATTGGGTGGCGCTCAATCACATCTCAGTCTGACTCCAGCGAATCTAGTGCCCACTTCTGGACTTTTCTAGGGACCTACACTCACATGTGCACATATATGGACACATGTACATGGAATTGAAAATAAAAACTAAATATTTTTAAAGTAAGGTATACCAGGAGAATTAACATGATTTAAAAAAATTAAATATCAAGTTGAACGTTCCTACATTGCTGGTGAGAGAGTAAACTTGGACAACCACTTTAGAAATCAACTTGGTGGTTTTTCACAAAATTGGAATAATTCTACCTAACATGACATAACCAGCTATACTGCACCTGAGCATATACCCAAAAGATGCTCCACCACCTCATAAGGACACTTACTCAACTATGTCCATAGTAGCTTTATTTGTAATAAACCAGAAAATGGAAACAACCCAGATATCCCTCAAGTGAAGAATGGATAAAAAAATGTGGTTCACTTATACAACGAAATATTACTCAGCTATTAAAAACAAGGACAACATAAAATCATGTATTTTATAGTAAATTTTTACCTCTTGATATTACAATTGCATCATTTTCTACCTTCTCTCTTCTCCCTCCATCTGCTTCCATGCATTCCTCTCTTGCTTTTTCTCAAATTCATGGTCTTTTTTTCTCTAATAGTTGACTTATATGTGTATATGAATGTATGTATAAATATATGTATGTATGTGTATAATAAAATATATATTTAAATACATACTATATGGACACGTTGTCTTAGTTAGGGTTTTACTGCTGTAAACAGACACCATGACCAATGCAAGTCTCATAAGGACAAAATTTAATTGGGGCTGGCATACAGGTTCAGAAGTTGAGTCCATTATCATCAAGGTGGGAACATGCCAGCATCTAGGCAGGCATGGTGCAGGAAAGTTGAAAGTTCTACTTCTTCATCTGAAGACTGCTAGCTGAATACTGACTTCCAGGTAGCTTTGATAAGTGTCTTAAAGCCCAGACCCACTGGGACACGTGTATTCCAACATGGCCACACCTCCAAATTGTGCCACTCCCTGGGCCAAGCATATTCAAACCATGACACATGCATGTATATAACTACAACCGCCTCAGTCTGTAGAAAAGAATTAGAAATGAAAAGACAATGAGAAACATACTTATGGTTGGTCATACCACACAAATGAGGAAGATGGACACGGACACACACACACACACAGTCACACAATCTAAAGCACTCTATTCTCAAGCCTACCTGCCTGCAATAACTCACTGTGTGAATTTAGAGCAAACACTTGTCTTCTTCAAATAAATTGCTGTTTTTTTTAAAACGTGTGAATAAGAAAGTTGTGCCAGATACCTTAAATGTCTTTTTATCTCTGAAAAAGCAACTTCTATGGTTCAACTTGCTGCCATATAAACCCAGCTCTAATAACCATTCCTTTTACAAATCCTTTAATGGGACAGATCCCTATCAAGGCAAGGTATGGAAATACTTTTAATTTTATATTATTACCACCTCTCACTTATTACAACATTAACAAATGAAGACAATTTTTTTGGTAAGATATGATGTTTCTCTTTGATTATTTTACAATTTTTTAAAGCTTAAAATATTTTTTTCCAAGAGCACAAAATTTAAGGTTTCTATGTGTGAGTGTGTAGTATATGTGCATGCCTGTGTACACAGGTACGCATACCTGTGTGTATATGTAGAGGCCAAAAGAGGATGTCTGGTGTTTCCACTTCTCACTCTTCACCTTATTCCTTTGAGGCAGAATTTCCTCCTAAATTCTGGGTTTGTATTTGTTGGCTATGCTGGCTGCCAGCGAACCACAGCTCTCTTCCTCTCTCTTGCTTGTTTCGGTGCTGGGATTACAGGTGTCTGTGAGACCACCTAGGGCTTGTCACCAGTATTCTGGGATCACAAGTCCTCATGATTGTACATCAAGATATCTAATCCCTAATATAAAGAAGATGGGGGACATTTAAGACAGCAGTGACAACAGCAGCAGTGGCTGGTCCAGAGGAAGGGCCATCAGCAGTGGAACCAAGGTGACAGGGTCCAGGCAGGCCTTGTGCCTACTACCACTGACCATCACTGGCCAGTGGGCTTCACCACACAGAAGCCACATCAGAAATCTGCCTCCCACCAGTCAGTTAAGAGACTTGCCTCCATCTTGGTTCTTGGACACCAGAGAGATCAGACAGCCTGAGGTACGCAAACATAACCTGAGGTCAACATCGCGGGGGTATAAGCCTGATGGCATTGGCCTGCACCCAGGCCCTGGGCTGTTTGGGGTGCCATGGGTGTGCCAACCCAGCCAGAAGGTTGTTAGCCCAGCAGACTCTCCCTGCACTTTCAGGGAGCATGCGCACACCTGACAGAACCAGTTAACACTCATAGCCTAAGGGGAACTTTCCTCAGAACTTGGTCTGCCAGGGTTTTGCCTAGACTCGGGCCTGAGCAGCTAGGCTAGCTTTGCGTGCACCAACCCGGTTGGGAGATCGGCTGCCCAGCAGAGTGATCACCACTCTGAAAAGGCCCCGCAGCATACACCATCAGCATTCCCTGAAGGAGCAAAGGGCACCATCTGGTTCACAGACACAATCTGGGGCAAGGCACACTAGGGCTGCAAGGGCACCCAATAGGAGGACAGCACATCAGCAATCTGCGACAGGGGAAACCCAGCCATCCAGTGTTATGGAAATAGCCCTAGAGCCTCAGGAAGGCTCAAACACCAGCCAGAGACAAGACCAACTAATGCCAGAGAACAAGATGGCAAAGGGCAAACACAGGAATGCCACTAACAGAAATCTAGGCAATATGGCAGCATCTGAACCAAACTCTCCAACATCAGCAAGTCCTGGTTATGCCAATACACATGAAAAAAAGATTTGGATTTAAAAATCACTGGTCATGATGCTGCTAGAAGAACACAAAAAGGACATAAATGAATCTCTTAAAGAAATACAGGGGAACATGAATAAACTAGAAACCCATATAATGAAAACACAAAAATCACTTATAGAAATGCAGGAGAATAAGGCTCAAGAGATAGAAGCCAATAAAGAAGAAACGCAAAAAAAAAAACCTTAAAGAAATGCAGGAGAACTTGAGGCAACAGGCAGAAGTCATGAAAGAGGAAACACAAAAATCTCTTAAAGAATTACAGGAAAACACAAACAAACAAATGATGGAACTGAGCAAAACCATCCTGGATCTTAAAACAGAAGTAGAAACAACTAAGAAATCACAAAGGGAGACAACTTTGGAGATAGAAAACCTTGGGAAGAAATCAGGGGCCATAGATGCAAATATCAACAACAGAATACAAGAGATGGAAGAAAGAATCTCAGATTCTGAAGATACCATAGAAACCATTGACTCAATAGTCAAAGAAAATGCAAAATGCAAAAAGCTTGTATCCCAGAACATCCAGGAAATCCAGGATACAATGAGAAGAACAAACCTAAGGATTATAGGTATAGATGAGAGTGAAGATTTACAACTGAAAAGGCCAGCAAATATCTTCAACAAAGTTATGGAAGAAAACGTTCCCAACTTAGAGAGAGAGATGCCCATGGATATACAAGAAGCCTACAGAACTCCAAACAGACTGGACCTGAGCAGAAATACCTCCCATCACATAATAATCAGAACTCCCAAATGCACTAAACAAAGAAAGAATATTAAAGGCAGTAAGAGAAAAAGGCCAAGTAACATATAAAGGAATACCTATCAGAATCACACCAGACTTCTCACCAGAGACCATGAAAGCTAGAAGATCCTGGGCAGATCTCATGCAGACTCTAAGAGAACACAAATGTCAGCCAAGACTACTATACCCAGCAAAACTCTCAATCACCATAAATGGAGAAACCAAGATATTCCATGACAAAACCAAATTTACACAATATGTTTCCACAAAGCCAGCTCTACAAAGAATAATAGGAGGAAAACTCCAATACAAGGAGGGAAACAACACCTTGGAAAAAGCAAGATAGTTACCTTCTTTCATCAAACCCAAAAGAAGATAATCGCTCAAATATAAAAATAACATCAAAAATGACAGGAAGTAATAATCACTATTCCTTAATATCTCTTAACATCAATGGACTCAATTACCCAATAAAAAGACATAGACTAACAGACTGGATAAGGAAACAGGACCCTACAATTTGTTGCATACAGGAGACACACCTCAGTGTCAAAGACAAAAACTACCTTAGATTAAAAGAATAGAAGACAATTTTACAAGCCAATGGTCTCAGGAAACGAGCCCGAGTAGCCATTCTAATATCAGATAAAATTGACTTTCAACCTAAAGTCATCAAAAGAGACACAGAAGGACACTTCTTGCTGGTCAAAGGAAAAATCCACCAAGAAGAACTTTCAATTATGAACATCTCTGCTCCAAATGCAAGGGCACCCTCATTCGTAAAAGAAACTTTACTAAAGCTCAAAGCCCACATTGCACCAAACACAATAATTATGGGTGACTTCAACACTCCACTCTCAATGGACTGATCAGGAAAACAGAAACTAAACAGGGACACAGTAAAACTAATTGAAGCTTTGGGCCAATTGGATTTGACTGATACTTATAGAACATTTCACCCTAAAGCAAAAGAATATACCTTTTTCTCAGCACCTCATGGTACCTTCTCCAAAATTGATCATATAATTGGTCACAAGACAGACCTCAACAAATATAAGATCAAACTGATCCCAAGCCTCCTATCAGATCACTATGGTGTAAGAGTGGTTTTCAATAGAAACAAAAACAGAAAGCCCACATACACATGGAGGCTGAACAGTACTCTACTCAATGACACCTTGGCCAAAGAAGAAATAAAGACATCAGAGACTTTTTAGAATTTAATGAAAATGAAGGCACAATATACCCAAATCTTTGGGACATAATGAAAGCAGTACTAAGAGGAAAACTCATAACTCTAAGTGCCTCCAAAAAGAAAATGAAGAGAGCATACACTAGCAGCTTAAAGACACACCTGAAAGCCCTGGAACAAAAAGTAGCCAATGCACCCAGGAGGAGTAGAAGACAGGAAATCATCAAACTCAGGGCTGAAATCAATCAAGTGAAAACAAAGAGAACCATACAAAGAATCAACGAATCCAGGAGCTGGTTCTTTGAGAAAATCAACAAGATAGATAAACCCTTAGCCAGACTGACCAAAGGGCACAGAGAAAGTATCCAAATTAACAAAATTAGAAATGAAAAGAGGGATATAACAACAGCAACTGAGGAAATCCAAAAAATCATCAGATCCTACTACAAGAGCCTATACTCAACACATCTGGAGAATCTGGAGGAAATGGACAATTTCCTAGAAAGATACCAAATACCAAAATTAAATCAGGACCAAATAGATCATCTAAACAGTCTCATAACCCCTAAAGAAATAGAAGGGGCCATAGAAAGTCTTCCAACCAAAAAAAGCACAGGACCAGATGGTTTCAGTGCAGAATTCTATCAGACCTTCAAAGAAGACCTAACACCAATACTCTTCAAACTATTCCACAAAATAGAAACAGAAGGAAAACTACCCAATTCCTTCTACAAAGTCACAATTACGCTGATACCAAAACCACAAAAAGATCCAACAAAGAGAACTTCAGACCAATTTCCCTTATGAACATCGATGCAAAACTACTCAATAAAATTCTTGCCTACTGAATCCAAGAACAGATAAAACCAATTATCCACCATGATCAAATAGACTTTATCCCAGGGATGCAGGGTTGATTCAATATACGGAAATCTATCAATGCAATCCACTACATAAACAAACTCAAAGAAAAAAACCACATGGTCATTTCATTGGATGCTGAAAAAGCAATTGACAAAATTCAGCATCCTTTCATGCTTAAAGTCTTGGAAAGAACAGGAATTCAAGGCCCATACCTAAACATAGTAAAAGCAATATACAGAAAACCGGTAGCCAGCATCAAATTAAATGGAGAGAAACTTGAAGCAATCCCACTAAAATCAGGGACTAGACAGGGCTGCCCCCCTTCTCCTCATCTTTTCAATATTGCATTTGAGGTACTAGCTCGGGCAATTCCACAACATAAGGAGGTCAAAGGGATACAAATTGGAAAGGAAGAAGTCAAACTATCATTATTTGCAGATGATATGATAGTTAAGTGACCCAAAAAACTCCACTAGAGAATTCCTACAGCTGATAAACAACTTCAGCAAAGTCGCAGGTTATAAAATCAACTCAAGCAAATCTGTAGCTTTCCTATACTCAAAGGATAAGCAGGCTGAGAAAGAATTTAGGGAAATGACCCCCTTCACAATAGCCACAAACAATATAAAGTACCTTGGGGTGACTCTTACCAAACATGTGAAAGATCTGTATGACAAGAACTTCAAGACTCTGAAGAAGGAAATGGAAGAAGCCCTCAAAAAAATGGAAAAATCTCCCATGCTCATGGATTGGCAGGATTAATATAGTTAAAATGGCCATTTTGCCAGAAGCAATATACAGATTCAGTGCAATACCCATCAAAATCCCAACTCAATTCTTTATGGAATTACAAAGAGCAATTCTCAAATTCATCTGGAATAACAAAAAACCCAGGATAGCTAAAACTATTCTCAACAACAAAAGAAATTCTGGGGGAATCAGTATTCCTGACCTCAAGCAATTCTACAGAGCAATAGTGTTAAAAAACTGTATGGTATTGGTACAGTGACAGGCAGGCAGATCAATGGAACAGGATTGAAGACCCAGAAATGAACCCACACACCTATGGCCACTTGATCCTCAACAAAGGGGCTGAAAACATCCAATGGAAAAAAGATAGCCTTTTTAACAAATGGTGCTGGTTCAACTGAAGGTCAGCATGCAGAAGAATGTGAATTGATCCATCCTTGTCTCCTTGTACTAAGCTCAACTCTAAATGAATAAGGACCTCCACATAAAGCCAGACACTCTGAAGCTAATAGAAAAGAAACTGGAGACGTCCCTTGAGTACATCAGTACAGGGGGAAAGTTTCTGAACAGATCACCAATAGTGTGTGCTCTAAGATCAAGAATTGACAAATGGGACCTCATAAAATTACAAAGTTTCTGTAAGGCAATGGACACCATCAAAAGGACAAATCAGCAACCAACAAATTGTGAAAAGATCTTCACCAACCCTACATCAAATAGAGGGCTAATATCCAATATATACAAAGAACTCAAGAAGTTAGACCCTAGAAAACCAAATAACCCTATTAAAAATGGGTACAGAGTTAAAGAATTTTCACCTGAAGAACTTCAGATGGCAGAGAAGCATCTTAAAAAATGCTCAGCTTCTTTAGTCATTAGGGAAATGCAAATCAAAACAACCCTGAGATTTCATCTTATACCAGTCAGAATGGCTAAGATTAAAAATTCAGGAGACAGCAGGTGTTGGCAAAGATGTGGAGAAAGAGGAACACTCCTCCACTGCTGGTGGGGTTGCAAATTAGTACAACCACTCTGGAAATCAGTCTGGAGGTTCCTCAGAAAACTGGGCACCTCACTTCTGGAAGATCCTGCTATACCACTCCTGGGCATATACCCAGAGGATTCTTCAGCATGCAATGAGGATACATGTTCCACTATGTTCATAGCAGCCCTATTTATAATAGCCAGAAGCTGGAAAGAACCCAGGTATCCCTGCACAGAAGAATGGATGCAAAAAATGTGGTATATACACACAATGGAGTACTATTCACCCATTAGAAACAATGAATTCATGAAATTCTTAGGCAAATGGATGGAGATGGAGAACATCATACTAAGTGAGGTAACCCAGTCTCAAAAGATCAATCATGGTATGCACTCACTAATAAGTGGATATTAACCTAGAAAACTGGAATACCTAAAACATAATCCACACATCAAATGAGGTATAAGACGAAAGGAGGAGTGGCCCCTTGTTCTGGAAAGACTCAGTGTAGCAGTATAGGACAAAACCAGAACAGGGAAGTGGGAAGGGGTGGGTGGGAGAACAGGGGGAGGGAAGGGGACTTATGTGACTTTCGGGGAGTGGGGGACCAGAAAAGGGGAAATCATTTGAAACGTAAATAAAAAAATATATCGAATAAAAAAAAAAGAAGATGGGGTGTTACAGGAAGCAGAGCTGAGATATATCTCTGAGGTTCTAAGCAGATGAATCCTGTCCAGGACAGTTGGCATTGATATTTGGTGTCTCTTTAAATATTTCTCATACTAGAGCATATTTCAAGCTTCCCCTGTTAGATATTGTATCAGTCAGGATTCTCTAGAGTCATAAGCGTTACTGCATGGATTGCTCTATGTATATAGAATTTATTGGAATGCCCTACAGGCTGCAGTCCAACAATTTTTATGTGTGAACAGAAAATCCAAGAATCTAGTAGTTGTTCAGTTACCCAAGGCTGGGTGTCTTGGCTGGTCTTTTGTATATGCTGGAATCCTGAAGAAGTGGGTGCCAATTACAGTGAAGGAATAGCTGTGCTAGGAAGGTGAGGGCGAGCAAGGAAAAAACAAAACCCTTCTTCCATTGTTTTTAGATAAGCTTCCAGAAGAAGGTGTGGCCCAGATTAAAGGTGTGTCTTCCTCCTTTGAGATCTGGAGGAAGGCCTGTGTTTTCCAGATTCAAGACTTTTATCACAGATGTAACCTCCATTTCTGGATTGTATTTGGTTCCAGATATATTCAATATATATATATCCAATAGCCATCTCAGATATCTTGTAACTCTTGCCACTCAAGTACTTGACAGCTTAATCCAAATTGCTTACACCTTATTCATTTTATGGCCTGTTAACATGGTTTTAATACTGATTAGTTAAAACCTATTTGGATAGACATCTATCCAAATGGTCTTTGTGTAGCACACTGATTTGAAACCTTTCAACAATCTCTGTGTTGGTCAATTCAGTACACTTAGAAGAGAAAAATCCAGGATGTTAACTACATAGATTATAATCAGCTACTTCTTACAGAAACTATAAATACTAACATATTACAAAGCCCAGAGTTCTGTAGACATTGTCAATGCTACCTCTTTGAGCTCTCAGGAGCAGAGACCTCTTCACCTTCAAACCATTATGTGTAAGCTCTGAGCCCTGTGATTTAGAAAGGTTTTTATCTCCACAGTGCTACTGCTCTGCCAGGCTCTTATCTCAACGAAAAGTGTCTGTGTTGTACCCCACTGGCATCTCAAGAAGAAGTTCTCTGCTTGGGTCGTGGGTGTCATTATTAAATCAAAACTTTAAAATGCATCATTTTATTTGGTTATCTTCACAACATGTTTTGCCCTGTCATTTGCTATTTAGGCAATATATCAAATATTAGATATTTTCATAGAACTATGTGTGTTTGAATTCTTATATATAAAACAAAACAAAGGTACTGAAATAAGTGGCATTAATTTATTTTGTAACTGTATATATGTATAAAATACTGAATGAAAACTTGCTCATATGGAACAGTTCCTATCTGGTCATAATTTCTTATTTGATTTAGGTCATAGAATTTTCTAATTAATTTCCAATCAATTTTTGGCAATATTGGTTGCTTCTCTTTCTAGAAGATAAAACCCATTGCAAGAACAAGCTATTTCTAAATTGTTCTGGGTTTTTGTGTTTGATTCTCTCAGTCCTATATTTATCTATAGGTGTTTATGTCTAAGTGATCTTTTTTTTTTATGTTTTGTTTTGCTTTCTGTTGTTATTTTTATAACAACATCTGTTCCCAACCAAAATAATAGGATTAGAGTCAACAGGACCCAAACAAATCATATAGAATATTCATGTGGAAAAGGAACTTTCTGGGGATTTTGAAATAGATTTCCTGTTTTGTTGGTGAGTATTTTCCATTGGGAAGGGGTTTGTAAAAAATGAGGCCTGGAAAGCAACATAGTAGGGTGAACTAAAGATGGTTCTTATCTAGGTCTAATCACAATCTGAGACCAGTTACCGACACTTTGCATGTTTTTAAAGTGGCTTGCTTGCATACGGCATTTCTTGTTGGGGGGAAAGGTGGCAAATGAAAAGATGTGGATAGTGGCATGGCTTTCCTCAGATAAGCATGAAAAGGATTATTAAACATTGCGTGACCTTAAATATTTCACCAGGAGACTCTAAGTATTGCATAGATTTCACGTCAGGAGAAACAAAACAAGGTTATCCCAGTATCTCAGAATACTTGTTTTTAAATGAATCTTTTAGTTAAATAAATTGATATGAGAATTTTAGGTCTCAGGAAGAAAGGGAACTCTATAGGGTAAATCTACAGGGCAAAAAAAAAAAAAAAAAAAAAAAAGCAGACGAGTAATTATCTATCTCCTTGTTTCTTAGAATCGTTTACTTCAATTTGAAAAACATTTCCAGTCAAGGGGCACATTGGTAGTTGTTTTCCATATAAAAACTTAAAAAAAACACCTGTTCTGGGGTGCCTTGGTCTCTGATACATTGTTGTGGTTGGTTTCTTCTCATCCTAGACCAGCGTCACAGCAACGTTTGCTGATTTCTTTTTTTTTCTTTTCTTTTGTTTTTATTTTCTATATTCTTTGTTTACATTCCAAATAATTTCCCCTTTCCTGGTTCCCCCCTCCCCATATGTCCCATAAGCCTTCTTCTCTCCACCCATTCTCCAATCACTCCCTCCTTTTTCTCTGTTCTATTACTCCCCTACAATGCTGGATCTTTTCAGGATCAGGACCCTCTCCATACTTCTTCATGGGAGTCATTTGTTATGCTAATTGTGTCTTAAGTATTCAGAGCTTCTGGGCTAATTAATATTCACTTATCAGTGATCACATTCCACGTGTATTCTTTTGTGATTGCGGTACCTCACTTGGATGATACTTT
This sequence comes from Apodemus sylvaticus, assembly GCF_947179515.1. Lineage (NCBI taxonomy): Eukaryota > Metazoa > Chordata > Mammalia > Rodentia > Muridae > Apodemus > Apodemus sylvaticus. Next base: position 40,579,947 of record NC_067479.1, read on the forward strand.
CCAGTTCCAACCATTTCCCTAAAAATTTCATGAATTCATTGTTTCTAATTGCTGAGTAGTATTCCATTGTGTAAATATACCACATTTTCTGTATCCATTCCTCCATTGAGGGACAACTGGGTTCTTTCCAGCTTCTGACTATTATAAATAAGGCTGCTATGAACATAATGGAGCATGCGTCCTTATTGCATGCCGGGGAATCCTCTGGGTATATGCCCAGGAGAGGTATAGCAGGGTCCTCCAGAAGTGTCACATCTAATTTTCTGAGGAACCTCCAGACTGATTTCCGTAGTGGTTGTACCATCTTGCAATCTCACCAGCAGTGTAGGAGTGTTCCTCTTTCTCCACATTCTGTTTGCAGATTTCTTATTCCAGACTCCCCATTCTATCCCAGAGCACAAGTGAAGCTTGGAAGTCTTTTGAGTGCTGGCCCATGTCCTAGGGAGGCAGCACTCTTGTCCTAGCTGTTCCAACAGTGGGAACCTCAATTTCCTCGTTATGCCAAAGAAAAGGACCATCAAATCCATTCTTCTTAAAGTACACAGAGGTTTTGGAAAAGCATTGCTTTTAAGTCAGATGATTTCTCTCCCTTTGGCCTTGGCAGTTTGAGGAACCTGGCAGGACAGAAGGCTTTCAAGCTCTGCGTGCCAAGTGTGTAAGCAGGGTCACCTAGCTTAAGTCACCCACCATGTGGAAGCTTCGGTTGTTTATAGAAAGATCCTTGGCAGTTTATTTAACTTTCTGTAAACCAGCAACTAATAAAAACCTCCCTCTTCCATTCCAGATTTTAGAGAATAATCTCTCCGTGTTTTTGCCTGCAGCCATTACTTTTTCTGAACTCAAATATCATGTCTTGAATAGCACTAATCTATAGATCTGAAAAGGAAGCTCATACCGGTATCAACCCAAAAAGCCAGTTCCTGAAGCTAGGATTGTCCTTTACTAGAAACCCCAGAGAAGAACTCTATAAAGAATTTGTACACACACACACACACACACACACACACACACATACACACACACATATGTGTTTGACAATGAAAGGAGAATAATACATTTTAAGAATTTCTTAGAAGATTTTAGAGTTCGTTTGGGTCTTGAGGGAAGTACATGGAGAAAAAAATGAAAAAAGAAAAAGAAAAAGAAAAAGAAAAGAAAAAACCCTACAGCCTCTTAATAGTTGGGTTCTTCTAGAACATAAATTATTTCTAAGATTTTTGTCAAATGGTTCTATCCTTTAATTATAGGAACAATGTTGAACATAGGGTAAATCCTGTGAGGGGCCACTTAGTTCATTGTAATAATAATTTAAAAATAGGCACCCTGGTGACTTGGCAGATTTCATAGCATTTTCAAAAGTGTGAAACTTGTATTCAAACACAGGGAATGTCTGAAATATTATCCACATAGACTTTCTTACAAAGCAACTGTAATTACTGACCCAATAGAAAACTTAGGTTTCCGTAGGTGTTATCAGTGCCGCCTCACTGGGCTCTTAGGAGCTGTAACCTCTGTTCACCAGAAACCCATTATGCTTGAGCTAGGGGTTTTAAAGGGCTTCACCTCCGCTGTGCTAGTGCACTGCCAGGCTCTTATCTCAGCAGAGAGAGTCCCTGCAGGTGCCCCTACAGCATTTCAAGAGGCAAAGAGAGGCCTCCTTGCTCCTGTCAGAGATACCAGGATTCCAAGACCTTAACATCAGGCTCAGGATGGAAAAATGTATGAACCAGGCAAATCACATCCATACAGCCAAGCCTTGTAAAACCACCCCCCACCAATTCTGTGCAATGCAAAGTCCTTTAGAGAAAATATTGGCATTGCATGGAATATGAAAAAATAGATTTGAGGGGAATGTGTAGAGGGGCAACACCTGTACTTTCAGGCTTCTGGGTCTGAGTTTAAATAACTTATAGGTTATGAGTTTTCATCCCCTCTTCAAAGCATTGTTATTCCTTGCAACTTTGTTTCTGCATTTATTGTGACATCCTCCTCACAGGTTACAGTGGAGCATAATACCAATGAGTTTAAAGGATTTTTTTCCCCTTTTGAATAAAGCATTGTTATTTAAATGTGAGATGAGTGCTTCTTGCTTCTGAATCTGTCATGTCTCTGGAATGGAACAAGAAGGAGACTGAGAATATCAACCCACTAAAAGACTTAACGGAATCACATGCAGTGAACACCATGCCTCCCAAGCTGTGTTTCCAGGGCCAGTGCTCCCAGACACCCACAGCAACAGCCATGCCTCACAATCCCTGACACCCAGTTAGTGAGCCAACACTTTTTAAGAGGTAACTATAAGGAATATCTATTATAGCAGACATTTTATCCCCATACCACCTGTGTCCCTAGCACTGCTTTGGATTCACAGATTTCCAGAAAGGTTAATCTTTATAGCTACATCCTAACTGTGTGCTTGGAAATGAAACACACACACAGATCCCATGAGCTAGCAGCATGTGACAGATGACACATCAAGATAGTCTTCACACATTCCATTTCCAACTCCCATCATCCACTTAAGCACAATGGCCCTTTCAATCTGCACATGTGTTTTGGGGACCTTTGTGCATCGCACAGTCTCTAGCCATATTCCAGTAGCCAAGTGCTTGGTGATAAATATCTCTGAGGGAGGATGTTTTTGGCTGGAGCTGTATCTAGACTGTGGAAGTTTCTGACAGTCTAATTATTCAGCTATCTGCCTAGAGTGGACATGTTCCCTTGGGAAAACACAGTCATTATATAGCATGATTTTTTTTTGTTTTTTTGAAGACATGGTCTCAAGTAATTCAGGCTAGCCTCACATTTGCTTCGTGCCTTGAAGTTAATCTCATCCAGAGATCTTCCTGCCTCTTACCTCCTGAATGCCGGGATTATAGGAATGTACCTATACACCAGACTTTGTGCCATGCTGGGGACCATAATGAACTTTTTTTGTGCATTCTAAGGACTATACCAACTGGGCTCCAACTCCTGTCCTTAGGATGGGTTTTGAATAGGAACTTAACCATTAAGCAGGGTAATTCTTTATTTCTATTCTTCTTGTGTCATGTGGAACACTTAGCAGCATCCCTGGCCAATACCTATCAGTGGATGCCAGTAGTAACTCTTGCCTTTCCTCTGAAGTACCTACCACCTTCCTATCTATCATAACAATCAAAAATATTTCCAGACAGGGCCAAATCCCATCATAGGCAGACCCTCTGGAAATCAATGAATTAAATGAACATTCCATTGCATCCTGCTGTTAATACTTCTAATTTAAATCTCACCTAAATTAACACATTAGTAACAATGTGTTGCATTTATAATTTGCAAAAATACATTTCAGAACCCTGCATTAAACTCATAAGAGTCCTCAGGTACATTTGTTGGTATCCTTCTTTTAAAGACTTAGAGACCGGCTCAGAGTTAGTGACATATGCTTAAATGATGGATGACAAATCACTGAAGGAATTTCTGCTGCATTTACCTTGGCCTTCACCCACCTCCTTTCAAAGTGGCCCACTTTGCATGATATTACTGTCCATTAAACTCTTCTATTAATTTCTTTTACGCTAAGACTAAAAGGAATCTTAGAAGCTTCTTTGTTCATCTTAGAGAAGAGGAAACCAGGTTGCAGAGAAATTAAATGACTTGTCGAAGGTAATGAAAGTGGTAAAATCAGGACGTCATTGCATTCAGATGACACGGTTCCATAGCTTTCCTCCTCATCCTCTAGCTTTTACATTAGTGTACCTCATCTTCTGTGATGTTAGTGGAGGTGGAATTAATGTCCCATTTAGGGCTGAACACTCAAATCTTTTTCTAAGCACTTTGACCAGATAAATATCTCTTCATTGACTAATGTCTACTGTGAAGTGAAGCTTCTCTGTCCTTTGGTGGCATGAAGAGCTATACATAATCAAAACAGTCCTCACTCCCTGATAGATGGGGTAGGGTATCTCTAGGCCCCACACCATACTGAGGAGAGGATGTTAGTGAGGAGAGAGAGAGTCATTCTTCACTGAAGATATGCCCACAGATAGGTTTTCCATGCTACAGCTGATGGGTCCATAGCCATGCATGTATAAGCATGTTATCTGTACTTTGTGGGTTATATGGGGGGGGGGAGCATGAATTTGAGAGGAAAGCATATTTGGGGATTATGGAGGAATCGAGAGTAGACATGATCATATTTCATGTATACACTTTAATTTCTCAAAAGTTATAAAAAGTTTAAAAATAAGAACCCCATAAGAAAACATTTATTTGCAATGCATGTTTAATTAAATAGATTTTATTCAGGAATACCACAATAGGTGCAGAGAGTTAGGAAAGGGGGTTAGTTTCACAGTAGGTGAGAACTCAGAACACAGTAAGGGAGAGTAGGAATTCAGAGCAAGAAGGATGGAGAGATTCTAAATAGGAAACTACTTAGAGAACGCCTCTAGGGAGGAGGGTGGGGGATTCCTGACTAAATAAGCAGGATTCTTGTTGAGCACAGGCTAAGATAACCAGGATGATCAGATATAGAAGAAGGGGAATCCTGACTCAGTTGAGTGATGGAGAGGCCAACTCTCAACCCTAGAGCCTGATTAAGAAGAAAGCTCAGAGAGCCTGGTATGAGTTTGGCCAAGGAGAGTGTACTTTTGACTTAATGCAACTCTTCAAACTTCTACCAAGTCTTTTCTGCTGCTACCTTAAGATATTAAGAAATGGGCAGAAATAAGTCATTTTTGGTATGTCTATGTTGCCATGAATTGATTTAAAGTGAGAATTAGATTGAGAGCCAGGGTATCCCCAGAAAAAAATAATTAAGGAGTGCTGAAGTCAGACTGTGCCCTGATCTAATATGACCTAACTTAGTCCATATGGTAAAACAGTTCTTTTTAGACTGTGCCTTGCCCTGAGAGACTCCACTGTACAACCAGCTTTGGACTTCACTGTGAGGACAAAGATTCTGCATCTGGGTGGGGAAATGAAGGACACCATCTGTCTGGTTCTACCTGTTCAGAACTATCTACAGGGCAGAGACTGATTAATGCCATTTGTGACAGGACAAAGGGTACCATTCTATAAATTTATATGTGTGAATTGGGGCTATGAGAACGCATGGGCAGATGTCAGGTAAATTAGGCCCAACGGCTTATTAAGGACAGCAGACAAAGAAAGGAATGTAATTCTCTCACCTGCACGAAGAAGCAGGCACCAGAGACTTAGCTCTGTGAGGACACTGGTCCCCACTGACCTGTCATCTGAATACCTGGTGTGTTAAGTGATTGACCCACAAGGTGAGAATTCCCCACTCTCCTAGGGTCTTCAGCTTATCTTGTTACTTGTTGTTGACTTGCCAACTCAATTGCTGCCCATCCATATTCCTGTTTGCCCATGTGTACCCACTTTCAATCTGTCTGTCTGTCTGTCTGTCTTTTTATCTAGTAGCATTCCTTCCCCCCCCCCCCCTTCCACCCTTTTGTCATTGCACCTGGACTCAGCTTAGAAGGTTTGCTCTAAAAAAAAAAAAAAACCGCTAACCCACAGAGACCTGACTCAGGATAACAAAACCTGCTTAGGTCTGTTATCTGACCAATGCAGACTTCTGCATAGTGTCAGGTTTCCTGCTCTGCTTCTCAGGGCTTTGTGGAAATTCTTGCTTTTCCCTTTAATCCTTTACAGTCATTCTGTAACTTAGACACACACATACACACACACACACACACACACACACATGTACATACATGCAGAAAGATAGATTTACTATGTGATGCACAATAGTGACCTGAGAATTAACATTAGCAATTAAAAATGGGATGAAAGAACTTGTGTTCCCAAGGAAAACAGGGATATCTAGTAAATGACTGTAGCTGGAACTGCTGTAGCTTGGGTATTTGTTGTTATTTAATACATTCTGACTTCAGAGGAACACATAATGTACTGACATCACACTTCCAGGATACTGTGACTGATGGAAAGGCCCTTTCAGGACATCCCCAGCCTCTATTTGTTCTGATTCTGTGCTTAGTGGGCTAACCTTTCCTCCTGAGGAGAATTCCATGGCAGGAAGCATACCTAGCCAGTGACCAGCTCTGTGAGACTTGTGTTGGTTTTTCTGCCAATAGGAGTCACTCGGGAGCAATTCCACAATGACTGGCTAGTCAGAAGATGACTGGGGCGGGGGGGGGGGGGGGGGGCGATAAAAAATAGGGGTTCCCTACTTTGCAGGAGGCTAGCCTTGCCTAGCCACTTCAACCATAAGGGCTTTCCTTCTGGGAGCTGAGAGACCTTGATGGCCTCTGGATGTTTTTGGAAGGTTACAGGGGCCTGTACCTGTGGGTTCTGAATGTCAGGCGCTGAGGAGGGCAGAGCCACTGCCTGAATTTTCTAATGGTGGAGGACAAGAGAAAACCATCAAGATTAACATATGAAAGAAGCCAGTTCCATAAAAACACTGGAACCCACCTCCTACCTGAACCACGGGTAGGAAATAGAGTGTGCGAGAGAAGTGGAAAGGTCCCCGTAGGGCACAGGCTGGTTAGAAGGCTGCCTGTGCTATGGAAATGGCGTCATGAGACTTGTAGACTCATACTCTAGGCCTTTCCCAGCTCACTGGCCCGCTCGCATTCTCCTGAGTTTTCTTTTCTTTCCCAATCCACAGGCTGTAAAGCTTTTACTGTGTTCTTCGCCCAGCTTTGGTTCTGAGACACGAAAGTCGTGGACTCTCAGTCTCCCAGACTAAGGTCTGCGCCTTGAACAGGGCGGCACTCAGAAACAGCGATGGCTCTTCCATATTGCGGGGCAGAAGATGTCTTTGAATAAATCAGAAAGAGACGATAAAGGTGATAAGAAGAGGGGGAGGTAGGTCTTCAGAGAAAGACAAATTATTGTGCTTAAGGCAGACAGCCAATCTAGTGAGCCTCATTCCACCCCAACTCCCTAACCTTCTCCTCCCTTAGATGAGAAACTGTCAAATCCTATAAACTCCAGCGAGCAGCGAAGGTGCAGCATTGTTTGCCAGGCCGGGTTGTCGGAAAACCTGCTCTCTCTATGCTAATAGTCCTCTTGTCATGCATGAGGATGCTTTGTTTCTGTGCCCCCAAAGTCTTTGCTATGCAAATCAAACCACAGGGGCACTTTAACATGTAAATCACATAATCTCCCTCATGTGGGATGAATTGACGGATTTTAAACTCCTTGACTGTTGGGAGGTGATGAACGTACTTATTTAACTGGTGTTATTGCACTGGGCATAGTTCCTACACCAGGCTTTCCCCCTGTGCTGCGGCCCTGCCAGGGGAGAGCTGGTACAATTATTAATGTCGCTGTCAAAAGAACAAGAAGAGCCCAGACCTGAAAAATTCTGACCCCTTAGGGGAAGAATTTGGGACTCGCCTCAGAAACTGCCAACTTCTGGGTCCTCCTTGAGGGATGCTGGGGCCTTCTACTTTGATTAGACGATGAACATTGAATTTTCTTGGGAAAGATTGTTTTCGGCTCGTTTTATAGGTAAAAGGAGCCAAGGAGCAGTAAAGAGGCATTTCAGAGCCTGCCGCTGGGAGCGGTCCAGGCTGGGGAGCAGAGCCAGGGCCAGCCCTTGCAGGGCAGTAGCAGACTGATCACCAGCTGCTTGCTGCTCCAGCCTGATCTTTAGTTTGGGGCTAAAGTCACTTCAGCATCCCATGCCAACTTCCTTTCCACAAAACAGGGCTAATGTTAGGGACAGAGGGAGCACCGACTGGATCCTATTTGTAATGACAGCTGAACTGCCTGGGTAGGATGCGCTTGTTCCAGAAAGGAAGTGTGATTCCATTAAAATGTGTGATCTCCTGACAGAGCCTACCTGGCTTTTTAGAGTATGTGGGCAATGGATGTGTTTGCTGGGAACAAATTGATGAGAACACTGTTTTGGTGGTAGGGTGCGAGTTTCAAAAGCAAGGCGCAGTGAAAGGCAACTTCAGCTCTTCCCCGGCTTCTGCCCTCCTTGTGTGCAGTTGAACTCTTTTGATGACTGTACCATCCAGGCTCATTTCCGTGTTACCTGTGCGCATTCCCCACCTAGGCATCGCTCCAAAACTTCCTTTCAGCTGTGTTTAGACTGCATACATTTCCCCACAGAAACAATGGCTGCAGGGCTTCTTGGACAATGAACAAAAATTGATCCAACCCAAATGTAGCTGAAATAGTGTGCATTCGCAATTAAAGCCAGCAAGAGGAATTAGAATGGAGTATTAGAAATCACCCTTTCTAAAAACCGTTCACACAAACATCAAAACTCTGCCAACTCTGAAATCACCATAGCCTAAACTTAAGCTGCCTGCCTTATTCAGACACTTCTAGAAGAGGAGAAGCAGGAATCCCACAGGGGCATGCTCCTAACACATGTCAGAGTTTGGGAGGAATGAGGCAGGGCAATGCAAACTAAGTAACTTCAAGGCAGGCCATCTCTACATGTTGGTCTGTTCCTCACATTAGTGGAGTATCATTCCATGTCCCTCCTAGCCTGAGAATTTCTTAGATGCAGCGAGTGTTGCTGTTGAGGGTTCACAACTAACATCTTAAGTTTCTGGTAAGGTCTGATTTTGCTGATGTATATTTCACTTCAACTCAATTCTTTCTTTTTTTTTTTCCTGCCTTAAAATCTTTATCTTCACCTACTTGTATATAGTGATCCTAACTGCAGTTACTGGCAAACTTGCATATAAGCCAGTCTTTGAGACTATTTCCAATGACCTAATGAATGACCATTCATTAGGGATGAGTGACAGCAGGGATGAAGAGGTGGTTCTTCCAGAGGACTGATGGATTTCCAAGAGGAAAGAAGAGAGCTGTCCTGATACTATGCTGTATGGGAATATTGCACAGAGACACTTACAGCTACTCTGGTAGGACAGGTGTTCAGCATTATTCTATGAGAAAGGAATTCAATGACTAAAGAGATCCAAACTTTCTGCAGAGTTCAGGTGAGTTGACTTTTGAGGTCTACGCCATGGCTCTTCCTCCAGAGTGACAGCCAGCTTGAATGACCCTGCTCTTGCTTTCCCAGAAGAGAATCTCTTGAGTTCCTATTCTTGAAGAGGCTACTTAAAGATTATTAATCACAGGAACATGTCCCCTACAGATGATTTCTTGATGACATCTTATAGTCAGTTCTGTGCTCAACATGGGGTATAGGGAATTAGGATTTGCTTCCAGGGGTTGTTAACTGTATCTTATTCCCATTCTCAGCTTCATCACACTGAGATTATTCCAAATATATGCTGTAGAAACATATGGAAAAAATGTGGAAAATCAATGTGGAAAAAATAAAACATCTTATCATCTTCATTGCTGAGACTACTAGGGCCTGTTGAGCACACAGAGGACCTCTAAAATGTTTGTAACCTTAGTGTTGTAGGAAGAAAAGAGGAACACGGCACTATCCTGTGGTTAAAGCATAACTATTATCTCTTGTTTGGTTGGCTGGAGGGATACACCCATGATGATGGCTGTCAGGGTCTATCAATTCTTTTTTTCCCTAGTCTTTTTTCTTGAAGAACAAATGTGGCGCAATCCTATTACAGATCTCAGAAAAAACAATTTGAAGGCTGGAAACAACAATAAAAAGAACTTGATCTGACATGCTCAGGAGACCCCTGAACAAACCATTATTTCATGCTCTGATGTTTAGCTATTGTTTTCCAGAAGGATGAAAATGTAAAGTTGCAGTGGGGGAAAGCCATCCAAGGATCATCAGATGGTAGCAGGAGCAAGATCACTCCAATGCTCTGGAAGCTAGAGCCAAGCGTTTTAACTCAATCTTCAGTCCAGCTCTGCTGTAGAGTAGGCAAAGCAGATGCAAGGGCAGTAAGACCATCCAAATCGTCCAGATTCCAGTTCTTATTAAGTTTGCTAGAGAGGACTTTCTTATGATTCAGGATGTTTGCCATGATTTCTGAAGGTCAGAAAGAAACCATTGTGAAAAGCCCTCTGATTTGGAATTACAGGTACATTGTGATTGTCTGATGAGAATCATAATCTCCCTGGAAAAGTTCTTAACCAATCATTTATTAGGCAAACACCACTGAGTGCCAACCATGTGGTACTGAGCAAATGTTTAAAAAGCTGTAGAAGTGGAAATTTCCTTCCAGATTGTTTGCAAACTCTTTTACATAGAACAAATAATTCCAGTTATTAATTTGAATATATTAGGAATGAATAGTGTAGCATTTTTATTGATAGCAGAGTAAAATGCAAACTTCTTATGGAGGCTTATGAAAAGCTTTTTTGTGACCCTGCCCTTGCAAATCGTGCTCACATCCTGTGTCCCTCAACCCCACTGTACTGACTGGTTTTGTGTGTCAACTTGACACTGGCTGGAGTTGTCACAGAGAAAGGAGCTTCAGTTGGGGAAGTGCCTCTATGAGATCCAGTTGTGGGACATTTTCTCAATTAGAGATCAAAAGGGAGAGGACCCCTTGTGGGTGGTACCATCCCTGGGCTGGTATTCTTGGCTTTTATAAGAGAGAAGGCTGAGCAAGGCAGGGGAAGCAAGCCAGTAAGTAACATCCCTCCATGACCTCTGCATCAGCTCCTGCTTCCTGACCTGCTTGAGTTCCGGTCCTGACTTCCTTTAGTGATGAACTGCAATGTGGAAGTGTAAGCTGAATAAACCCTTTCCTCCCCAACTTGCTTCTTGGTCATGATGTTTGTGCAGGAATAGAAACCCTGACTAAGACACCCATTATATTTTCAATTTGGAATGTGTCTGTGTCTTTCTCCTTTTGTACCAGTTCCTTTTCTTTGGGAAACCATGTCATTTAACATTTCCCATGCCCCACACAATATTCCTTTTGAACTGCTAACTCTTACCTATCTTCTAGGTCTAGTGTTAAGTTCCATTTTCTCATAGGATGCCTTATGTCAGCCCTTAAGTTTCGAGTAGGTGTTATGAAAGTGCTCTGTGGTTGCCTTGGACTGCAATCATGAAATCCTATAGACTTGGTAACTTACATAGTAAAAAGGCATTTATTTTTTATTAGATATTTTTTTATTTACATTTCAAATGTTAACCCCTTTCCTCATTTGCCCTCTGAAAACCCCCTATCCCATCCCCATTCCCCCTGCTTACTAACCCACCCATTTCTGCTTCCCTGTCCTGGCATTGTCCTACACTGGGGCAATGAGCCTTCATAGCATCAAGGGCCCCTCCTCTCATTGACGTCCAACAAGGCCATCCTCTGCTACATATGCAGCTGGAGCCATGGGTCCCTCCATGTATACTCTTTGGTTGGTGGTTTAGTCCTTGGGAGCTCTGGGGTTACTGGTTGCTTCATATTGTTGTTCCTCCTATGGGGCTGCAAACCTCTTCAACTCCTTGGGTCCTTTCTCTAGCTCCTCCACTGGGGACCCTCTGCTCAGTCCAATGATTGGCTGAGAGCATCCTCCTCTGTATTTGTCAGGTACTGGCAGAGTCTCTCAGGAGACAGCTATATCAGGCTCCTGTCAGCAAGTGCTTGTTGACATCCTCAACAGTATCTGGGTTTGGTAACTATATGGGATGGATATCCAGATGAGGCAGTCTCTGGATGGCCTTTCCTTCAGTTTCTGCCCCACACTTTGTCTCCATATTTGTTCCTGTGAGTATTTTGTTCCCCTGCCTAAAAAGGACTGAAGTATCTACACTTTGGTCTTCTTAAACTTCATGTGGTCTGTGAATTATATCCTGGGTATTCTAAGCTTCTGGGCTACTATACACTTATCAGTGAGTGTGTATCATGTGTGTTCTTTTGTGATTGGGCTATCTCACTCAGGATGATATTTTCTAGTTCCATTCATTTGCCTAAGAATTTCAAAAATTCATTGTTTTTAATAGCTGAGTAGTAGTACTCCATCGTGTGAATGTACCACATTTTCTGTATCCTTTTTTCTGTTGAAGGACATCTGGGTTCTTTCCAGCTTCTGGTTATTGTAAGTAAGGATGCTATGAACATAGTGAAAGATGTCATTTCTTTTTTTGTAAAGTTCCTTTTAAAAATAATATTTTAGTTTATTCTTTAAATTTTTCAAACATACCATATAGTGTGATTATATCTATCCATCACTACTTCTCCTAGGAAGGGTAATGTACAGCTGCTCCACCCATAAATAGACTTCATACTAATGGATTCTAATAGTCAATTAAAAGTATTTTAAAATTTGTGTTTGTACTGAATGTATCTGGGATTTTTGTGTGTGCTATTTCCTGAATAATGCAGCACATTAGCTATTTACATAGCATTTAGATTGTATTTGTGAGTCATCTAGATATGATCTCAAGTATAAGACATGTTGTATATATAGCTCATGTACAAGCCACTATGGTATTTGAGATAAGAGACTTAATCATATACAAGTCTGGCAGAGGGCTCTAGAAGTAATCCTGCATGGATACCAAAGGTTTGTGGCAGATGGAGTTTTAGCTGTGTCAGATTCTGGTGAGGTCTCTGCTGGCATGTAGTTGCAAGACTTATTACTATGTCCTTCCATGATAGCGGGAGAATGATCTCTCTGGTATCTCTTTTATATGAACATGAATCAGAGGGCTGACCCCACCTTCATAACTTCAATTAGCCTCGACTACTTCCATACAGGCTCTATGTCCAAATACCATCACAACAGGTGTCTGAACATAGGCGTCTGGTAGGAGACACAAAAATTCAGTCCATAGCAGCCATATTTTTCATTCAGGGTACCACTTATATTGTAGGTTATATAAATATACTTTAAGTTTGCTAGTTCCACAGGCTACAGTATTAATATTGTACCTGTGGGAATAATACCCTCATTTTTATCATGTGCTGCTTAGGTTTTTCATCACCTTGACACAACTAGGATCATTTAGGAAGAGGTTTTCTCTTCCTAAATGTAAGAAAGTGCCTCCTCCATCAGATTTGATCAGTTAATGACTGATATGTGGGGATCAGTCCACCATGGGCAGTGTCACTCTGGGCTGGTGGTCCTAGATTTAAAAAGGAGGCAGGCTGAGTAGGTCATGGGAACCAAGCCAGTAAGCAACACTCTTCCATGGTCTTTGCTTCAGTTCCTGACCTGACTTCCTTTCATGATGGAATATAAGTTGTAAGATGAAATACACTCTTTCTTCAGGTTGCTTTTGGCCATGATGTTTTATTATAGTAATATAAAAAGTAAACTAAGACACAATGCATTGTTTGCTCATTTCTGTCCGTGACGAGAACATAAGCTTAATATAGGCAAGATGCAGTTTTCTGACTTATAGTTGTCTTCATATCCTATACAATTTAGAAACACAGACACAGTGAAAATTTACTGAACCATACATCTACCTAACTGTAGGGTCAAATGTGTTTGTGGCACTTGCTATTCATTTGAGAGAAGTTCATTTGGGTAGGTCATAGGCTTCTGGTAATGAAGCCCATTGGGTATGTCTTCCTGTCCTATTGATTGAATTGGATGGCTATCTTTATCAGGACACATTTTTAATAAAGGCACTTTAATATTGTTTTCTTCCCAGTTATACCTCTTTGTTCCAGGCTGCTTTTGATTTTTGAACCTTGCAGATTATGGCTATCTTGACTTTTCATCTTGTCCTGAGATAATTCTGTGCCACATAGAGTTAGGTAGCTTGAGACATTCCCGTGATCATTTGGTAATATAGAGGCATAGTTTCATTTGAGAAATGGAAGCATTGAGCACTGCATGTAGGAAATCCCTCTATGTCTTTCAAAGGAGTTAGGTGATGTTCGTTGGGGAAGTAGAAGATGTAAGGTGGTCTTTTTTACTGAAAGAAATATAACCACAGAGCCATAGGACAACTAATATGTACAAAGTACCATACTCGGGGCAAAAAACCACCACCACCACCAATAGCAACAACAACAGTAACAATAAACCAACAACAACAAAAAAAAACAATCACCAAGGTAGAATTCCTGGAGACAACAGTGAGCTGTTGGTGAGTTGGCCTGAGAAGCCAACTTCAATACAGGCTTTTCCTCCTCCTCCTCCTCCTCCTCCTCCTCCTCCTTCTTCTTCTTCTTCCTCTTCTTCTTCTTCCTCTTCTTCTTCCTCTTCTTCTTTCTTCTTCTTTCTTCTTTCTTCTTCTTCTTCCTCTTCTTTTTACTCTTCCTCTTCTTCCTCATCTTCTTCATCTTCCTATTCTTCCTCTTCCTCCTTTTTCTCTTCTTCTTCCTCTTCTTCCTCTTCTTCCTCTTCTTCCTCATCTTCTCTCCCTCTTGTTCTTCTCTTCATTTTTCTCTACCTCCTCCTCTTCTTTTTCTCACCCTTCTCCTCTTCCTTCTTCTCTTCTTCTTTTGGTATTGATATCATGTTCTTAACTTGCCTCATGCAAGATGCATTAAAATAGAAAAAGAATAATCAAAGGTGATAATGGGGGAAAATGCTTTCATATGAACATAACATGGAGAGTCAAGTGACTGCAGCTGAGATTGACTTTGAGTGAACCTATTAACTGCTAGTTGTACAATGTAGTAGACATCTTTATATTGTCTTCATTTATATGAAATTAGAGAGACCGTGCTCCCTAATCAATACAATAATTTCTAGTGATATTCTGCTATACTCATAGATCAGTGCCTAACCCAATTGTCATTAGAAAAGCTTCCTCCAACAGCTGATGGGAGCAGATGCAAAAAAACACAGTCAAGCATTAGGCTGGAAAAGAACCCAAATTGGAGATGTCCAATGCGTTCTTCTCCTCAGAGCTTGGGAAACCCCACAAAAGAGGAGGAGAAAGAGCTGTAGGAGCCAGGGAGAACACAGCTCACAGAATCAACTAAGGAGGCCCGTACAGGCTCATATAGACTGAAAAGACAATGACAGATCATGAATAGGTCTGCACTAGGTCCTCTGCAATTATGTAATGGTTGTACAGCTTGGTGTTTTTATAGGACTCTTAACAGTGGGAGTGCGGGTGTTTCTGACTTTCACTTGCTGTTGGAACTCCTTCCCGCTTACTGGTTTGCCTTGCCCAGGCCTGATATGAGTGTTTGTGTCTAGTCTTATTGTAACTTGTTATATAGTGTTTGATTGAAATCCCTGGGTAGACTGTTCTTTTACGAAAGGAAACAGAGGAGGAATGAAACTAGGGGAGTGAGGAGGTGTAGAGGAGACTGGGAAGAGTGGAGGGAGGGGAAAATGCAGTTAGGATGTATTTTAAGATAGTGATGATGGTGATGACAATGATGCTGATGATGATAAGAGGTGCATTTTGATCAGGTCTAATAACACAGGCCTGTTATTCTAGCTACCTGGGAGGCTGAGGTAGGAGGTTCTCAAGTTTAAGATCATCTTACTGAAACTATTTTCAGAGTTACTCTTTCTCTTCAAACCATTAGGTTTGGCCATTTGGCTACTGTAGATTCATTTTCCTTTTAAAAACACAGAAATAATATTGTCTTATTTAAAACTTCACACTGAGTATATATTATTAAAAGGGGCATGGCTTTAGGCACATAAATAATAAACATTTTAAAGCAAAAGAAATGTTGAATTATAGAACACAAACTGTTTTACTTGGCTTGACTTTACCCATGAAAAATATAACTGAGATCTCTTTAATGTTAGGACACGAATCCCATTCTTCCACCTTCTATCCTTGCCTAGACTTTGGCAATAGACTATTCTACTCATTTCTGGCTCCATCCAACATGTCCTTTTCTTTGACACAACCAGTAATGTTTTTATAAATGTATCAGATGCTTTTATCCCTGTTTTTGCTTGGAGTCTGTCATTGGCACCTTCCTCAGCTAAATGTGTATGAATTGAAAGTACCAGGAAATAAAATGCAAACTGGCTTAAATAACAAACAGAATTAGACTTGCTCCCAGTAGTTTGTGAGTGCTGTGTTCAGAACATGACAGATGGAGTGGCTTCAACTACAGAAATCCATTTTCATATGGTTCTGGAGGCTGGAGTTTCAAAGCCACCACTCCCATGATATGTAGGTGTCAATGAGCCTGGTTTCTTCTGCAACCTCTCTCCCTGGCTGGCATTTACTACCTTCCTACTGTCACCTCATGGTCAGTGGTATATTGGGACTGGGATCGGCACTAAAGGGTACACTTTTAACTCTATCATGTTTTTAAGATTCTAACTTTAAATATAAACATTTTCTGAAGTTCTTGGTCTTAAAGTTTTAACAGAGAATGTGTAGAAGGAATTAGCTCATAATGTTTTCTTATTGAGATCCCAGAGTAGGTGGGTATCAGGCAAAGCTTGACCCATATATATTCAATATAGTCATCAGGAGCCTGATCTCTTTTGTCCCCATGCTTGCATGCTAAGACATAAGCTTTATTTAAATTCCATCTTTCTTCTCCCACTGAGGCCCAACCAGGTAGTCCAGCTAGGGAAAGATGGCTGGCAACAGAGCCAGACAGTCCCCACTACAATTTTTTAAGGCAACCACATGAATACCATGATGTACATCTGTTATAAATGTATAGGGAGTTCAGCCCCTGCAATGCTCTTTGGTTGGTGGTTCAGTCTCTGTTAAGCCCTATTGGCCTAGGTTAGATGACTCTGTAGGTCCTCTTGTGGTGTCCTTAACTCTTCTGGCTTGTTCTTTTCTGTCCCCAGATCATCTACAAGATTCCCTGAGTGCTACCTAATGTTTATCTTTGGGTCTTTACCTCTGTTTCCATCAGCTGCTGGATGAAGCCTCTCAGGAGACAGTTATGCTAGGCTCCTGTCTGCAAGCATAGCAGAGAATCATTAATAGTGTCAGAAGTTGGCTCTCTCACATGGAATGGGTCTCAGGTGGGGCAGTCAAGTTGGCCATTCCCTTAATCTCTAATCCAACTTTATCCCTGTATGTCTTGTAGTCAGGGAAAACTTTGTGTGGAAGGTTTTGTGAATGGGTTAATATCACCACCTTCTGCTGGTAGTCCTGCTTGGCCAACAAAAGTGGCCACTTCATTCATTATCTCCTGCTGCTATGGGCAGGATGTGCTTTGTCCTGCTGCACCTCAATGTCTCAAGGCAGGGTGATACCCAATGAGGCTTCTCCTGCTCTAAGGAGAAATAGAGGGGTTGCTGGGGGGGGGTGGTATTTGTGATGGTGGGACTTGGAAGATAGAGTGGAGGGATCCTGCAGCCAGGATGTAAGGTGAACAAATAAATAAATTAATGGAAAAAATTAAACAGAGGGAAAAAAATGAGACCGAAAGTCTGCCTAGGTTAGGCTGTTTGATTAAAAGGAGTACCCTAGGGACATGAATTTTATTTAATGGTAAGGGAAAAAAAAATCACTACTTTTTTTTTTTTTTTTACATTTAAGCTTATGATTCCTGAAATTCAGAAATATTTATGCAAAACATTCCACCTTTTCTGTCAGTCACTGTGCTTCCTGTATAGATATATCATCATTCTTCATAGCATTTCTGGGTTTCATTTGCTGTGAATGCAGAGACACATGCACATCTCTGTTCAGAATCTGGAGGCTGATGGGATGGTAAAGATAGGCTGAGGCGGAGAGGTGCCTTTCCACTGAAGGACTTTAATGTTTTATGAATAAAAGTGCAAATTACTATGCATGAGTTACAGGGCTGCTTTCTACGTGATCTCACTTAATCTTCTCAATTCCATCTCCCTGTCATGGACCTACTGTATCCACCACAGCGGTGGTGGTCTTGTGATTCCAACCTCACTCTGTGGCCTCTCATGTCCCCTTTCAATCTTTTTTTTTTTTCAAGGACCTAAGTCAGAGAGCAATTCTGTGTGGCCTTTATCACAAGCTCTGTGTGATATTTACGGTTGTGCATTCCACTTACACACACCGTGACATGAGTCTTGCCCTCTGGATTGTGTGGCGTAAACCTTCACTACTTACTGTGCATGGTGGCCGTGGCCTGCTTTGCCCAATACCATGTTCCAGTTAAATGACTTACTTAAAAGGCTGCTGTTCTTCCAGTCTGTGGGATTGCTGGAGGTCATCACTGTGCTCTAATAGTCCGTACACTGCTTTTGCCTTTAGATGTACATTTTTCCCCTCTGCACACTAATGTATACGTCCAATGAATGACTTTTTAAAAATGTCATTCTTTTTGCAGTCAAGGAAACTGAGACTCAGTAAAGTTTTATCATTTGTGAAGGGACACACAGTCAATCAGAGAAGTAAGAGCACTGAAGAGATTCCCCCACCATCCTTTCTGCAGTGGTCCCGGGCTATGATAAATGATAGGCCTTGAGTTTCTGCATCGACAATGAGAGTACTCATGCCTTGCTCATTTACTTTACCTAGAGAAAGGTTAGCCACTCACTTTACTGCTGCCGACGAAGTGAGATTACACGTGTGATTGTACTGTGGAGCAGAGACTCATATACTACACAAACGTGAAGTATTATTTTCTAACTACAGCTTGGTATTAATAGCTTTCAATTGTATAATTAGCCTGGGTAAGCATGCTTTCAAGAGATGTACGTTTTAAACTTCCATTGCTGCAAAGTAAAATGGACCCTTGAAATACATTTGCAGATCAGTGCTGTGACGACACGGGAATCTGAGCAGCCTAGTGTATGACCCATGTAAGGCCAAGACGAGCACCCTGGCAAGACATTTCCCCTTGTGCTGTTCATTCTCATTAGGTGAATTCAAATTCCAGTGGTGATAATACACACATTTTCAACCGCACATAGATTCTGCCTCTATAAAAGGAAAAAAATCTATAAATGTAATCACCTCTCCCTTGTCAGCTAATGTAACACAGTGGTGTCTTTAAAAACAGTTTTCTTTAGTTGCTTTTGTGCGATTTATTCCTCCTGGCATGGATCGGGATATGAGCAGCACTGTGTTTCAATAGATTTTTCTTTCCTATAGCTTTTAACCAGTTACAAAGGGTCTCTGCCTCTACCCGCACACGATCTTGCCATAGAAATGAAACAGGCTTTTAAGGCTCGAGAGAAAGGAAAATAGAAGATTGGGGGCAAATTGTTATTTCATCATTTTGTGAGGCAAATATTATATATCAGGGAAAAAGACTTTTTTTTTTTTTAAAGAGGCTGTAATTTCGGAGTGTCTAAAGGTGTTTTGTTAGGTTGATTGTGTATCAGGATTTTAAAAGAAGAACCTATAGATTTTTGAGTGCCTGCCCCCATAAGGTGTTACTAATCTATTGTAAACTATCCTTCCCACTTCCAGAGCTTGGGAAGTCCACTTAAAGTCTGAACTCCTGTAAAACTGACCACCCAGGTATCTGCCCCTTGGTCTGATGTTTTATTATCTCAATTGAGAAGAGCAGGCTGGACATATCAGCCTGTCTTTGGCATGATTCACGGGAGGCTGTGCTGTCTGCCTGCTTTCCGGAGGCTGGAGAGATTCATGTTTCTTTGACTTTGTGCCAAGGCACATTGCTAAATAAGAAGGCACTGCTACACTGTTGTAAGGCTGGGATTTAGACTTTCGGTCCAGGGAAGCTTGCTCGCTTCCTATTTTAAAGTTGTAGGCAGTTTACTTGTTTGGGAAAACCCGATGGGAAATGAATAAGTAAAACCTCCACCGACCTGCTTCTGGAGGCTGGAAATAGATCGCAGGGCACACTTTCTTCTTTATTCACCAACCATATATGTGTATTTTAGGTTTCCTTTTTCCAGGCTCCTAAATTGGAGGAATCAGAGACAGTAATGGCGAGATCAGCCTTTGATTGCTCCCCCTGCACCGCACTCCCCCTGCTCCCGCCATCCCCCCCCCCCCCCCCCGTGGGGTTTGTTTCAAGGAGTTTCCTCAACTTTTTATTTCAGAATATGTGCAGAACAGTTCAGTGAGCAACACAATGGACATTTGTGCCTGGATCTTCTCTCTTTCTATTGTAACTCTGCTTCAGACACAGTCACTGATAACTGTTTCCAGAATGCTTTACCATGGTTCTCCCATGCACATACAAGACCCTCCTATGATGCCATCCAAGCATCCTAACACGGCTACACAGCCTAGAGGAACACATAGTTTATTTTCAACATTTCCCCCAATTGGCCCCAAAGATTTTCCGCTGTTATTCTTCTGCTTAATTCACAATCCAGGAGGGAGCACACATCGCACTCAAATCCCTTTGTTTCTTTAGCCTCTATTCAGCTAGAACAGACTCAGTGAGCTTTGTTGTTATGCTAATGAATCAAAATTCCAGGTGTGTGTCCTAAAGAAAGTTGCACCATCTGCATTTATCTGAGATGATTCTTGGAGAACATTCAGGCAGAAAGGGTTCCAAGCCTGGGTGGTCGTGTGTGTGTGTGTGTGTGTGTGTGTGTGTGTATTCTTTTTCAGGCACTTTCTAGATTCATTTGTTTCTGTTGTGTTTTAGCTTTCATTCTGTGCTTCAGGTAGGTCTTTTTGGCTATAAATTTAAATATGTAAAACATGGTTCAGAAGGCAAAGTGGCTAACTTAAAAGTTTCACTCTTACTTTCTTTGTCCCTGCTCCCTGTTCTTGTCTTTCTCTGCTCCCTCTGTCTGTCTGTCTGTCTGTCTGCCTTGGTCTTTTCTTCATGACACCTTTTGCTTTCACCTTCCCCAATAAATCAGAATAAGACAGTTTTACTCTTATTTTTATATTTCTTTCAGTTTCCATTTGTCCCTTATATGTAAATTTTTATTTAAAAAATAAATTTAATATGTAATAAGTGGAAATATAGTGTCTCTTTACTTCAGTTTCCAAAAATAAACAAACATAATATTTAATAATTTACATAATACATAGGAATATATGCATATATGCCTCTATGTGTGTATAGATGTACATATGTACTTATATTCTGCCCCATGAGAAGGAAGTTGTGTTTGCTCACCTTGGCTGTCAGTTTGATTGTGGCAACACTAACAGACATGCTTCTCCGTGCTTGTGAAAGCATTCCAAGAGATTAGTTGAAGGGGGAAGAGCCACCCTAAATGTGAGGGCATATTTTTATGGGCTGGTGTCTGAGACCAAAAGAAGGAAATGAGCCTTAGCACTCACCTCTCTCTGTTTCCTGACTGTAGATCATCTGAGGTCAGACATGTGTATGTGAGTACATATGTAGCTTCCATACAAGGAGGTACTAAAAGACCTTTTTGTGAATCTGTGAAAGTGATATGTAGGTTGTAATGGAAATCCCAGGACATTGGAGATGCCAGGAAACTGAGAAAAATGATAGCCACAGAGTAAATTTCATCCAAGAGAATGGCTCTGTGTAATATAAGCAGCATAATTAAAGAGACAGGACTGGCTAAGTCCTTTGAAACAAAGATGATGCCACCACAAATCCTCAGGACCAGGTACTTGCATGGTTTGATGTTTTTTAAACAAATTTTAGTTTTGCTTTGCTTTTATTTATTTATTTTTTATTTTTTGTTTGTTTTCTGTTTTGCCATGTCCCTGTTCTTTCTTTTGGGATGAGATATTTGCTTGTGTAAACAAATTGTATGTAACTTAGTTTAGATTTTATAAGAGCTTAAAGTTGAGAGTTTGAGTCTTAGAAGAGGCTCTGAACTTATGTTCTTGAATAATGTTGAAAATGTTAAGACTTTTGCAAATACTTTTAGAGATAGAATAAAGGCATTTCACATTACGAGATGAACATGAAGCTTTGGAGATCAGTGAATGAAGACACTCTTGCTTTTCTTCCTATCATATATATCTTTTGTCTTTTCAAAAATTATGATATATCCCATTGTTAAGCTTGTCAAGAATTGTACTTGTGATAGTTAGCTGTGTCAACTTGACATGATTTCAAAAATAAACTAAGATGTGCCTTTTAATATATCAACAAGGGTATTTTCAGAGAGGCTAACTAATTAAGGAAGACCCACCACAAAGATAGTTGCCACCATTTATAAGCTGTGGTCCTAGATTTTATATATATATATATATATTTTATTTTCTGTATAACCTTGAATACATTTATCCCAATTCTTTTTTCTCTCTCTCTTTTTTGGACATTATTATCCATGTGGATTTATTTATTTATTTATTTATTTATTTATTTATTTATTTATTTTATTCGATATATTTTTTATTTACATTTCAAATGATTTCCCCTTTTCTAGCCCCCCACTCCCTGAAAGTCCCTGCATGGGGCTAAAGAAATCACTTAGGGCTTAGAGACCATATACTCTTCTTGGAGAGGATCCAAGTTCCTAGAACCCATGTAAGGTAGCTCATGTCTTTTTGCACCCATTTTCAGTAGATCTGGTGCCCTTTTTTGGTCTTCAGGGCTACTTGCACTCACATTCACTCACACACACACGCGCACACACACACACACACACACACAACTAAAAATTAAGAAAACAAGAAGTGAGGAACCAACAGTACTCTCTGTCTACTTCTTGACTGTAGGAATGTGATTAGTTACTTCACATTCTTGCTGCCACAGTTAAAGATTAATGCCAAGGAATAGTGGCCATGACAACTACAATCTCACACTATGAGCTAAAATAAACCATCAATTCACGTGTATCTACGTATCCACACAGAGTTACAGACCATTGTGAGGTGGCTTATGTGGATGTTGGGAACTGAACTCAGGTCCTGGAGAAGGACAGGAAGTACTTTTAAACACTAAGCCATCTCTACAGCCTTGTAAGTAGCTTTTGTTTATTTTCTCACATCAGTGACAATAGCAACAAATATAGATGTATACATGTATGTGAATCTCATGTATTTTAAACTTAATAGATCTCTAAGCCATGTCACAGAGAACTCAATTCTTTTACCAATTGCATAGATATTTTGTGTAACCCAACACTCTTGGGTAGGGCATTTAGCCTTTTTTCAATATTTTCCATTGCAAACAAAGCTTTGATAATCTCACATCTCTGGCATATAAAGAATCACTGAGAAACATGGTGGGCCAAAAGGGAAATGTATGTTTTGTTTGTATGCACACATTTAAAATTCTCCCCTATAGGGTTGTATCATTCTATTCTTACAAAAGTAGAGCGTGGGTGTGTCAAGCGTTGATCTGAGCCCTTTGAAAAAAGCTCACAGAATTGTCATGAAAGTGTTTATAATAATTGCTGTATATGTAAGGACTCTAAGGCTCCTTGAGAATTGTCTCCAGCATCCTATTGTTACTAGTGTGATAGCTAGGATTAATCTTAGACTCATGAAACTAAGTATTTTGGGAACAGTATGTTGCTTCCAGTAATCTACCTGAATCAATTTAGTATTGTTTCAGGATTGACAGGAATTCAAATATTTCTGGATGATATTCTTGAAATCATCAAGGATTGCTGTGGTATTCAAAGAACTTGCTAGCTCAAAGAATATCCGAACAATGAAAGTTCTTATATTCATATCATTTCTTTGAAAAAAAATCTATGTTCATTTTATTTTATAAAATGTATTATAAAAAAACCTTTCAAGGAAATAAAAACATAACACACCAATACTTAACCAGACTCAAGTCTATGCAACTCAACTTCTATGCAGTTAAAAATTGACATTCAATGTGGAAGCTGTGGAGCTTCATGAAAAATTTTAAACTTTCAGCATTAAATATATTTTATTCATCTACTCACCAGCCAACAAAAATAAGTAGAAAACAGTAATCTTGATACCCATTTTTAAGGAAGCCAATATTCAATGGTATATTTTGACCTATTGTTTGTATCTATAGTGGCCAGAATGTATTAAAGGTGAGAAGTTTTAGGGGACTCCCCATATAGGAACAGATTACATAAGACACAGAGAGATGAGTCTAGTTTTGCAGCAAAGAAGTAGTAGGAGAGTTGAAAGAGGGGATCAGTCAAGCTGAACAGTTATTCAAAAACTGTGGTAATGTCAGCCTCCAGGAGAACTGGGGACAAAGCTCTGAAGGCCATTTAGGGGTCAAGGGTTAAGAAGAAGACCCAGGAAGAAATGGTTATCTAGGGAGTCACACAGCAAGGCTGACACCAACCAATGAAGCATTTATGATACAATAAGTGGCATGAATCAGGACAATAAAGCATCAGAGAGCAGAAATGTTTAGAGTGAACCCATATGAAGAGGGGGAACAGGTGACATTTGAGATAAAGAATGAATAATGAGAAGCAGGAGCCTTTCAAAGACTTGAGGGAAAAATATGTTTCAGGTGGAGGGGACATAAAATGTCAACTCTTGGGGGAACATTGAGCTGGTAAAAATAAGTAACCCTCAGACTAGATAACTAAATATATAGAGTAAGGAAGTAATTAGGAATGAGATGAAAGGTTAAGACAGAAAAAGAGGGACTTGGCCAGTAGGATAAAAGAGTTGGGAATGTATGTTCTGAGCATCTGAGTATATTAAATGATGTGGGTTCTCTTAGACACTTGCAATAAATATTTCCTCACCAGCAAATGTGTTTAAGTTCTGTTTTATGAGATATGATTATTTCCAAGGAGATATAATTGGAAACACTCATTTTAAAATATATTTGAAGCAATAATTATGCTACAGACTGCCAGTTTTTGTGTTCTACTTCTTCAAATCTTGTATGTTGGAATTCTGGGGAAGGGCCTTGTGGTAAGAAATTGGTCATGACAGTAGAGGCCACTGAAGACTGTGGTCTTGTAAAAGGTAAGTGATCAGAGGATCTTACTGCTCTTTCTTTTCCACCATGTGAGTATACAGAAAGAAGGTGGCAGCCCCCCATACCAGGAATGGATCCCTATCAGATACTGGCTGTGTCATTGTCACCTTGATATGAAACGTCCCACCTGACAAATATGTAAGAAATTAATTTTGACTGTACACATCTTCCTGGGCAGGGCGCTTGCATTTTTATTTCTATAGTTTGAATAGATAATGCCCTTCACTGGATCTTATTTGAAGACTAGAGTCCCAGTTGATCTCCTATTTTGAGAGGTTCAGGACACTTTAGGAGGTAGGACTTAGCAGAAACAAGTTGGTCTCAGGAAGCAGAACCTTCAGGATATATTATCCTAAGTTTGTTTATGTTCCCTTCTCTTTGGTTTTTTTTTGTTTGTTTGTTTGTTTGTTTGTTTGTTTTTTGGTAGCCATAAGGTAGACTTATGATCCCACTGCAATAATGCTCTTTCTCACTACTGGGCCATTATCAGCAGAATCAAGTGACCACAGACTGAAATTGTTACATCAGCAAAAAGTAACCAATATAGCCATAGGTGGCTGAACAACTAAGAGAAATATTTTTTCTCTAATTAAAGAATATGAGGATAATCATATTATAAGCAGTGTGTATTAAAGAATACTTATAGTAAAAGATTCTATTGCTATGTTAATCTACCACCTACTGAAAATTCAACAAGAAAAATAGGAGCTGGTTAGGTGGCTCAGTGGTTAAGGGTGCATCTTCCTCTTGGAGAACATCCCATGCATATGGACTCTGTAGGCACCAGAACTCATACACATACTCCAAACATACTCAGTACAAAAGAGAAGTATTCTTTAAGTCTAAGCACACCATTTCTGTGGTATATGTATAGAAAACATACCTCATTGCATGAGACAATTGAGCATGTAAAAATACATTGTAATATACCATTTAAAGTCAGAATATATACCAGTGAGAGAGATTCATCTTATCGGTTTTATTTATCTGTGTGTGCATGCATGTGTGCACACACAGGTACATGTATGTCTCTGTATATTTACCCCCTAGTGGAAGTGTTGGCTTCCCTGGATCTGGGGCTATAGGTATTGGGAAACCACCAGATATGAGAACTGGAAGACTTCGGAGAAGCAACAAGTCCTTTTAACTACTGAGCATCTCCACAGTCCCAATCGTTGAAGGATTTAAGATTATCAGAACCACCCCTTATTCTGTTCATTACTTTCTCTGTCTCGCCATCTCCTTTCTATGAAATCTGGCAACTAACTTTCTTTTGATTAGACCTCTCATTTTACACTTTTTTTTAAAAAAAAAGATTGTGAAATCAGAGAAGTTTAACATTAAGTAAGAAATCACGCTTTTAAGGACATAAATCTTTAAGAAGGAAGGAAAGTGAAAAAATTGCAACATGTCATATTCTAATCATGAAAGAACTAAAATAGAGTAAATGGCAAGAGAGTTCCTTGGAAGAAATACTGCAATGAAGTGAATGACAGTAAATATATTTAAAAAGTCATGATAGACACATCAAAAAATAAGGATAATTTAGTCTTAAATCATCTTGAAGTAAAACCTCCAAACATAATATTTAAAATTAAAGCAAAATTATAATTAGGTAAGTAAAATTTCAGTAGTATAAGTATATAAAATATGCTATGCATATGTTTGCTTTATTTTTTCACACTACTTGCTAAAGCCACACCATTGACCTAGTTATTTTTTTCAATTTAAACTTTTAAAATTTTTGAGAATTTCATAGATAAGTATTGATTTCTATCATCTCTACCCATACCTCTCATACTTCCAACTCCTTTTGTGCACCCTCTACTCCCTGTCAAATGATTGACCTTTTCTTCTTCAGATTTTATGGCCACACACACACACACACACACACACACACACACACACCTGCTGAATCCACTTAACATTGCTCACAGCTTTATGTATTTATATATAACCACTTGGAACTGGAAAACCAATCAAGGACTTTGTCGGGGGAAGACTTAATCTCCATGTCTTAGCAGATATTAATTTGCTATGGCTCTTTATATAGCAGTGTGGCCTTGTGAAAATTACCCCATCCACATTGGCATATAAGCTGGTATGGTCATTGTGCTGGTCTTGTTTAGATAACAATATTGTTGAGATTTTACTGGTACAGAGTCCCAGTTATAGTAGAAGACACTATCTCATAGTAGACACCCTGGCCTTTCAGTTCTTACAATATATTCTCCCCCACTTTTGCATTGTTCCTGAACCTTAGTTGTATGGTTTTGTGATAGATGTATCAATTGGGGTTGCACACCTTACAGAGTAGATTTTACCAGGAGGGGCATTCTGTAACGGCCTCTATCTGCAGCAAGAAGAAGTGTCTTTGATGAGGTGTAAGATATCTGTGTGAATAAAGATGAATATTAGGCTCTAATTAGAAATTAAACTGGTTTAGGAAATAATAGGTTCTCCTGTGTGGACCATCCCATCACCAACCATGGCTTTTGGGTAGGATTACAGTATCACTTATAATTTTCCTCCTATTTAGTGGGCATTAAGCTCAATTAGGCAGCTGTTGGCTATCCTTAGTATATAAATGACACTATTATACCATTAGAGATATCTTGCTGTGCAGATTAGTGTTGTACTTTTAGGACCCAGATTTCTCTCTCTCTCTCTCTCTCTCTCTCTCTCTCTCTCTCTGTATGAAGACACCCAATATCATATAGACCCAGAGTTCAGACATTTGGCTGAATTTTCTCTTTCCTTAATTGGACATTTAGGGTCACAATAAAGTAGTATGACACATCTCTTCAAATTTCATAAATTAGGTACAGATGACTTTCCTTCCAGACAAATGCAGTAGAACCAGAAGAGTGACCAGGCAGTTCAAAAAAGACTAGTTGTTTGGCTATAGATGGCAATCATTTTTTGGATAGTACTAACTTACTTAATACGCAATGGAAAGGAAGTTCATTGGGGAAATTTATCTAATGACTAATTGTGGCTGTCAAAAAGGTGGTATATATTTAGCCAGTGGCAGTACTTACTGGGACAAGGAAGGACACAAGTTCTTTCTGTGTAGGAAATAATACAATTCACTGTACATAAATGGCCTCCACGTGTGGAAACCCAGCAGCCCTCAGGGTTGACGGTTGATGTCCTGGCTCTTTTATCTCCCCAAGGGTAATGGTGATTCCTGACAGCATGTAAGGGAAAGCAGTTCATGTCTGTCCAGGAGACTTACTTTATTTCAGAAGAAATTCCCTTCTGCCTTTTGCAAGCCTTAAGGAGACCCTAGATCCTTGTTCACCATTCCCCAGTGTACAAGTATTTTTATATATTGTCTCTGAGACTGAATCACAGATCAAGTTTCTAGGAGTCTCATTCCCTTAGTGTATCTATTACCACAGATGGTTACAAATCTTTCCTAAAAAAGCATGTCTGTGCTTTCTACAACACAATTCATAGAATGAACATATATACATATATGTAGTAGTCATATGTATATATATATATATATATAATATAAATATATGAACATATTTACTCACATACACATACACAAATACACATAGTATGTTTATTGTGGTTTTAGGACCCAGACATTTTTTAAGTGAAAAGGTTCCCAAAATCATATAGGTCAGATATTTGGCTGAACTTTTTCTTTTCTTATATATGGGATCTCTCCATATATGGTATTTGTATGTATACATACATACTTACATACATACATACATACATATGGGGGTATATATAGTATATATATATATATATACACATATGTATGATATTTGTACATATATGTATGTGTATAAGGTATTTTTATATTGGCTTACAGAATATGGTTCTGACAGTCAATGTTTATCAAACACTTGAGAGCCGGATAATCAGGTAGTTGCTTGGTCTGCAAAGCTGCATGTCTCACTATACTGATCTGGTGCTGAAGGCCTAGAGCAGTGGTTCTCAACTTATGGGTCATCACACTCTGGAGCAAGGTATATCAAACTATCCTCTCATAGGAATCACCTAATACCTTCAGAAGATGCAGATATTTACATTACAATTCTTAACAGTAACAGGATTACATTTATGAAGTGGCAATGAAATAGTTTTTTGGTTGGGGTCACTACAACATGAGGAACTCTATTAGGGTCACAGCGTTAGCAAAGTTGAGAACCACTGGCCTAGAAGCTTCCTGGAGAACTTCTGGTCTTTAGTGTACGTTGAAAGCCCAGAGACGTTTCTAATGTCAGTGAAGAAATGCTGCAGCAACAGGATGTATACCTGAACTTCAGAGGAAGAATCAGATTAGATAGGCAAAACTGAAACATACTCTTCTGTCTTTTTATCTGGACTGCCACCAGAAGGCATAAGGCTCTATTTTGGGTGGGTTATTCTGTTTGATATAATCTGACCAAGAAAACCCCTCAGGGGATGCAGAACATAAAACCACGTCAAGAAGTTTTGTAAGTCAGAGCTGTTCAAGACCAGGAGACTTGATGGGCACACACCTGAGGCTTAGGTGACTCGCAGCTCCCTGACAGACTCCTGACTTAGAACACACATATCATGCTTCTCATGAAAAAGAGACATTACCACAGGTGATGTAGGCTCAAGACAGAGGCCTCCATACTAATGAGGTACCTAGATGCCTGGAGGACTTAGCCCATAAGCTTTCCTTTCTAGACATCCCTCCCTGCAAAAGATATTTAATCTCAGGCCCCCCTTGAGAAGTGCGGTGTATGGTTTTATACCTCTTCTTTCTGCTATGACAACAAATGCCTCAGAACCATGAACCCTCTCTTTTCATTGAAATCCACTGTGGTGATCTTTGAAGAAGGCCTTTGCCTACAGAGCCACAGTCTAGCCTCCATAGAGCACTCCTAGCCACAACCGCCACTAAGCCTGCTATTTGTCAAGCCAAGGACTCTCCTAGTAGGACCAGCCAGAGCTCCCCTTCCCCTCCTTCCTGGGCTGGGCCAGTCCCAGGCAAAGGGCCCCTACTCAGTTCTCCGTTCTTTTGTGGAGAACCCCATGGCCCATGGCCCAACCAGCTCCAGTTTCTCATGTCTCAGATGGTACTTTCCCACCCCTGTGGGTGCCTCAACGTGCTTCCCTATACAACCTACAACCCACACATTATAGGGTTGTGAGGCCAGAGTCTGCTCCTCCACAGGGCACAGCTACTTGGGGAGGTGGGACCAGAGGTGATGTGGGAGAAGCACAAACCCCCCTGCTCCCACTTCCCCAGGTGGCTGTGCCCTGTGGAGGAGCAGACTCTGAAACTATAACCCTACAATGGAAGAATCCAGTATCTTGGGTTTTAGTTAAATGTAGGTACAGTTAAGTTGATAATCAAGATTAACAATTACACGTCAAAACCTCCAAACAATCAAAAACCAGCATCAACAGCAAAACAGAAACAAAACATAGGTCTGAAGCATTTTGAGTTCCATTATAATCAGACATGAAACAATGTGGATCTCAAAAACCATGAAATGTAATCATCTGTAGGCTGATTACTTTCTAGAGAATTAAAATTAATCTAGGACTCTGGACTTAATCTGGAAGGGAACAGGAATGCATTCTCTTCTTTTGGGGAGGAGACAGGGAGTTACTGGGGATTGAATTCATGTCCTCGTAGTACTAGACAAGGGTCCTGCTACAAACCACACCCTGGCCTCTGAGGAACTTATCATAGCAGAATGAAGATGGCAGAAATGAAGAAGAGATAGTAGAATGATATAACTATAAAACCAACTGCCTCTCCCCACCTTTTTGGGCTGTTATAATTGACTAAGTTACTAGCTTGAGTCAGAATCTTTTATATCTGCTTTAGCTGGGAGGTAAAACATGAAGGAAAGGGGTTGGCATAAGCCAGGTATGGCAAATCTGTCTGTTCTTTAAGAGACCAGCAGACATAAAGGGAAAAGATCAGATGTGGTGACAAGAGTTCCTTTGACAGAGAACTGGGGTCAGCCTGAACAATCACAAAGATCAAAGCCATTTAAGAGATGCCTGTATGTGACGAGCTGGTAAAGAGCTGGCTAAACTTAGACATGATTAACCTGAGGTGTGTGTGGGGCATCCTGGAGTAGTCTGGCAGGAGAGTCTAAGAAGGATGTGTACCTCCTCTGCACTAGTCAGAGCTCAGCGGGTCATAAAATATATATTATCATAATAGAACGAAACTAAAATGAAGAATGCAGAATTAGGGAAGGGGACTGATGGGAGTGGGGGTCCAAAAAGGGGAAATAATTTGAAATGTAAATAAATATATCAATAAATTAAAAAAAAAGAATCAAAGAAATGAAAAAGTGAAGGTGGAACATTCAGTACAATCCTAGGGCTCAAGGCACAGGGAGGAGGATGTCCTTACTAACAGTTGGACAGGAGGGAGGTATGAAGCTCATTTCCAATATTGGAACAAAGACAATCAGAAATCAAGAGTGTTCTAAAATCAACAGCTGTTTCTAGGAAAAAAAGGAAGATAATATGACATCTTAGTCAGAGAAGCATCTTTTAGCATCGAGTAGTGGTAGCTGTAGAGGGTCATAACTATTAAAGTGTTGAGAGTAGCTACTACTCAGGGCTCAGCACCAAGTGGAACACTGACATTGACCCATCTGTGGCTCAGGGAACATCACAGAAGAGGGGGCAGAAAGAATATAAAAACTGGAGAAACAGAAGCATTGTGGAACTTTGTCTTCTAGGGACCCCATGGTCTTTACACTCTGGAACTCTGAGCTGTGGTTAGCTCTGTAAAATGCACACAAGGTGGGGCAAATCACAAATTCCATCTCTCTTTGAGGAATTGCTGGCAGTTAGTGGTTACTAGGTTTCTTCAGTGGTATAGTCTCTGGTAAGTCACCTGTGTTCTTGTAAGTTACCCCTTACCTATCCTCTTGTAAGAAACTCTAACCAAAATCACTTGGGTCACAAACAAAAACAAAACCAACAAAACAAAGCAAGCAAGCAAGCAAACAAACAACCCAAACCAAAGCCACAAATTGAAGAGGAGTTAATTAGAAAGAGGACGGGGAGCATAAGCAGGAGTGTGCCAAGAAAGGGTCATGTTATAGTCTAGATGAAATAGTTACAGACCACCATATGTAAGAGGTTAAATAAGAGCCCTTTATTTAATTCAGCAACTCAGATCAGGGTCTTAGTGCAAAGAACTCCCACTACTGAAGCTCATAGGTACAATGTTTATGAATGCAAAAACCATAGTGACATTACTATCACTTGTAGGTCAGGAAAACTTTGCAGCATTTGTTTTGGCAGAATATATCAGTTGTTCTGGTTATTTATCTCATCCACCTTCAGGGTCATGCAAAGTCTCAAACCTGTTGCTAGGGTACGTATGACTGAGGCGGATTTGGCACTGAAAACACAGAAGCAGACACAAGATGGCATCAAGGTAAGAACAGAACAAAATGGAGTTACCTTGGTCACTTCATTTAAGGCTGTTGTAGTGTTTATATCTTATGTGCAAATAAACTAAAGATTTGTGAGGGTTGGTATCTTTTCTGAGTCAGTCCTGCTGCCAAGAGGTGCTGTTGGGTTGTAAATGGCATCCAGGCAACTTTAGAGGCTGCATATTATGGTTTGCTCTGTAGGATGAAGCAAGGCAGTCAGAGTTTTCTCAAAAAGAGCAATAGAGGAGCCCAGAGAAAGACCCACTTAACCTCCCAGACAAAGGCTCATCTAGTGAGGTGTTAATCCACGCCTGAACAACTATAGGTTTAATAAATGGGAGTAGTAAGATACCTCTAGAGTTCAGAGCATCCCCTCCTTCCATGGAATTTCCTTTCAGCTTCTGGGATTACTGTCCAGAGGATCCCAGCAAATTCAGCGGAGCTCTCTAAGTACCATTGAGCTGCTCCAGCCCTTTTAACTGAGGCCTCAGATATATACCAGTCATATATGTCTGGGATCTTCCACTCAGATGTAGCTTTTAAAAAATCAGTACATTTTTTTTTCCTTTGTGAGCATGAATCTGGTGCAGTAGAAATCCTTAGAGTGTCTAGGATTCTTACTTGGATCATAGACAATACTTTTGTTTCCAAGAATCCTAGAAAAAAGAAAGATGAATAACAACTGACTGTAAAGTCAACCCAAGTTTAATTCCTAATGAAAATGACTGAAGTCCATGTTAACTCATATTAAATATCTCTTAACCATTTTATATTAAATTGGCTTTGAAAGCTAAGTATATAGTGGTATGAATTTTGGGGGAGATGGAAAGTAGGCCACTTCCTAGTCTCTTTTGTTTCAGTATTAGCGCATTTCAAAGTATTATATATGAAAGTACAGTTGTTAAGAGACATTATTTATATCTGAGCTATTGACCTCTTTAAGTTATGTCTAAGAAGTGGGAAGAGCTATGAATCTAATTAATGTGAAATGAATTGAAGAAGCTTACATTTATTAATTGAAACTTAGAGGAATTATCCAACAGAAATTATCAAGGAGCAGTGAAGGAAAAAGAAGCTATGGAAAGAAGTCCATTACCTGACATCTTAAAATACCTCTTTCTTGCCAGATAGACGGTGTCTTACTTCTATAACCTAGCACAGGCAAGTTAACACAGTAATATGGCTATGAGTTTGAAGGCAGTATGGACCACACAATGAATACTGAGTCAGCCTGGACTAGAGGGGACCTCATCCAAATCCAATCGATTTCATTCTGGACCAGGTGGTACAACTTGGTTATCGCAGCAATAAGATGATCATGAGTTTGAGCTAGCTTAGGCTCCTTAGTGAGACCTTATCTCTGAAAACCAAAACACAAATTAGAAATCTACTTTCTAAACTGCACATACCATCATTTGAGAGGATTTATTTGGTCATAAACAGATAAGGAGATAATCTAAATTTTTAGGCTTCAAAGGATGTGAACTGGTCACTAAGTCATTTAGTTTTTGTTACATGTAGGACTCTTTTAAGGCTGTACTCTATCCTAATCATACATTTTGTAGGGGGAAAACTTCCAACTTGCCCCTCATTGTTTTTTGTTTTTGTTGTTGTTCTTCTTCTTCTTCTTGAGATAGATACATTTTGGTAGAGCAAGATATTGGCTTTTCTGAAAGAATATACTCTACTGGTGCAAACAATTTAATGCGAAAGCTAAAGTTTTTTCTACTCCTCTCTAGATTTTGAATTATTGTCTCAGGATACTTCTCAGCCTCATCCTTGGGAACTTTCAAACGGTAACTGCTCAGATCCAAATAAAAGGATTCAAAACAAAAACAAACAAACAAACAAACAAAAAACTAACCCCGCCATGAAAATAGTTCCGTGTGGAATCTCTTCATATTTCAGTGTGAATAAATTGCCAGGTACCTGGTGGGGCCCTGAGGCCAAGAGCTAGGCTCGCTTTCTTTCTGTTTTTAGTCCTTCTTTTTCTTCCTTGCCAGTAGAGTAACATCTCTTCTGATTTTCTGGAGTCTCAGATTTGCCTGGCAGCCAGTTGTCACTCCCTGAGCTCCCATGGCTGCTGGCTATGGGTATTAAAACAGCACAGAGGTAAAGAAGAGAAAGCAGGAAATATTATCATCTGAATACTCTACCAGAATTTCAATTACATTCGGAAACCTCAGCCAAGTGGCAAAGTAGAGGCTTTCTTTCCATGGGTCTTCTAATTGCCCCCAAAAAGGCAGTCCCTGGGAGCACTGTGGACTTTAAGCATTCAAGGTGTGTGACTGTAGGCTGTAAGCACAAGGCAGATGGCGGGGAATCTGCTGGAAGGCTGAATTTTCACTGGTATCAAATAGGGCTGACTGCGCAGTAGTTAAGTGGGGTAGCTGTCAAGGAGAGACACTTTCCCTCCCTACAGGGATGGCTGAACCACACACTTCCATCCTCCTCTCCTTCCCAGGTGCCCTGGGCGTTTTTTCTCTGTTACAGCATTTCACTCTTGAAATGAATGGCACTTAGCAGGGAAGGTGTCTTTGGTAAGTATTTTACAACAGTGCAGGAGTTAACAGTTTCTCTTTTTTTTTCATTAAAAGTGAGTTTTTGGTGGCTTTGTGACTGGCAGCCTGGAAACTTCTTACTTGCCTTTGATCCAGTGAGCTCATAAAGACTCTCCTCTTCCCAGACAGCTGCCAAAAGGAAGTGTGTCTCTTTCCTCCCTTCCTTCCCCCTTTGTTCCTTGCTTTTCTCCCCTCCCAAGACTCAGAAGAAGGATTCTTTTTCAAGATTCCTGTGAATAGTGACTGATGCCAGGCAACACTGCAAAGAACAAAACCAAATAATTTATTAACTAAGGTGTGAGTGTGTGTGTGTGTGTGTGTGTGTGTGTGTGTGTGTGTGTGTGTGTGTATGCATGGGAGAAAGGTTTTAAGAGGAAAGCTTAGGGCACATGACGGGTGGCAATAGATAACTCATTTGAAAAGCTAGTATAAAACAAGAAGAAAAGAGGAAAAAAAATGTATTTAGTCCTTTAGAACATCAATGGACATGCCACACACAAATTTTTAAAATGTAACTAGATGTAGAGCCGTTAATATTCCTCTTACAACCAATTAAATATTGACAAGGTAATTTTACCGAAAGAGTGATAATAGAGTACTCTATAGTCAAAACGTGTCTCTGTGAGGACAGGCATTATATCACACTTACCTTTGCTGCCCAGAGTTTACCACAGGGCTTGGCTCAAAGAAGTCTAGACAAAGATTTGTTAACTTGAGCTGAAAAAAAGTTACTAGCTCACCACCTCCTGAACTCTGCAGTAGTATTTATGAGAATTAGTGTAGTGATTATATGTAAGTGGAAGCTGATTTATCTGTTATTCTTCTGACCCATACTTCATTAGCACGATCACTCTTCTAAATGATGCACCTGAGACATCACAAGGGCTTAAACTGTCATTTGAAACATTTGAGAAAAATCTGATAATATTCTGTAGAATTTTAGTGCTTCTAGACTCAGGAGCATTTTTTTTACTGGACTTTAATTATGTGAAAATTAGCAATTAGTTAATGATATATAGGATAAATTACTATAATAAGAGTATATAATTAAGCAGAACACTTGATGTGTAGTGGTTTAAAAAGAAATGTTTTTTTTGGAGGGCAGAACTGGGCTGGAAGACTGGGCTGTTGTTAGCTTGGGCAGGTTCTGGAACCCATGTGAGCTTTGGGTCCGTCACGGCTGGGAAGTGTGCTCAGTAACATCTCCTCCCTCCAGGGCTGTTGTGTGGATGAATAGAAGTAATGTAGGTGGTGAGTGAGCACAGGTCAGTCCTGGGGAGTCCTTCCTCAGCTACAGCAAGGGATCTTGGGACT
Source organism: Apodemus sylvaticus (assembly GCF_947179515.1). Taxonomy (NCBI): domain Eukaryota; kingdom Metazoa; phylum Chordata; class Mammalia; order Rodentia; family Muridae; genus Apodemus; species Apodemus sylvaticus. Next base: position 40,615,755 of record NC_067479.1, read on the forward strand.
GACATGGTATCCACACAGTGATCCCCTATGTTGAGTGCTGTTATCATATGACAGGTATTTTGGTTGAAAAGAATCCCTGGGAGCTTGCCATGAGGCAGCCTACATGCCTGCTCTCCAGCTCCCAATCTTGTAATAAGGCAAATTGTTGGTTCTGGGAAAGCCTGTCTGTTTGGCAACATGCTATTGTTATCATAAATGGAAATTAGCCTAGATGTACATAATTTTTTTTCCAAGAACTCCATGTTGCTTTCTAAGGTGGAGCTTTACACATACCTGCATTTTCCTTCCAGTCTAACCAGCAGTTAGAATTTGGTTCACTGAAAATACCATCTGCTCAGTAGGAAGAAATGAAATGAATTCAGTCAGTATTCAGCATCACTGTGAGATCTGTATTTGAATAATCAGTGTCAGATAGGTTGGTACCCATCCCTTTGAAGGGTGATGCTAAATGCCTGTGACTTCACTAAGTGATCAGAAGCAAGATGTTAATATCATAATTATCTTTTTCCTTAATGAGTTGATATTGAGAAACGGCTGTAGAATAATATACTGAATAAGGGCTATGCTGAGAATGAGAGGAAGATGAGCTGTCTCCTGGAGTCCTGGATAGAGAGATGGGGGGAACCCTCTGAACCTCTGTTTTGTGGAAGCTTCTCAGGTAGCCCAGAACAGTTTCTGTGAGCCACAAAGGTGTGGAATGGAAGTTCAAGGAGATAGATGGCATCCTTATGGACAGGGTCCTCAGGAAGTCACTTTAGAATGTCTGTAGATTTTTCAGATTCTCCCTCATCCCTTCCATACCTCCATCTGCAATTTTGATAGCTTAAGACAACTATCATTGCTGAAATCAATAGCAAATTCAGTTGCCTTCAGGACTCCTAATGAGAGTGTTGTTGAGAAATTTCTGTTGTTCAAATTTAATAGTTCCCTCAACAGACTCATAGAACTCAGAAAAGCTGTTCATTTTAGCAAAAGTGTACAGATTCAAATCAGCAGAAGCAAGCCTCGGGAGGGGTGGTATAGTTCCTGGAGATCCTCTATGCTTGGTGGCTGAATGCATAGCATAGGTTTCTCTCAACGATGATGCCTGATGTGCTTTTGGTAACTGTGAAAATTTATACTTATCTATGGTGTCCCAAGTTTTATTAGGACTAGTCACTTAGATGTGTTTGAGCATTAACGTGTCTGGTTTTATTATTCACCCCTCCATAATTGAGTTGATCTTACATAGATCACGGCTTCTCACCTTAGGGCATATCATTAGCTTCTATACTCCTGCATGCCCAAGTTCTCCAAATACAGAGACAGTTATATCAGGAAGGCTATCCCATGGTCTTAGAGATTGCCCACTAGTAACTAAGTGGAAATGTAGGCATTAATGTTAGTAAGATTAATCTGAATTATTCATTGAATACCACTCTCACCTCCACGTGGTATTTTATAACCTGACACAGAATTTAAATGGTATAGGCATTCAGCATACACAGGAATATTATATCTGGTCTAGAAGACCCATTCCTGGTCCCTTGTTTTCTGGAAGGAATTTACTATTGTGATGACACTTTCTATGTAGATAGGTTCCTTCCATGCTTAAGGAAACCAAGAAATTCCTATAATCTTAATGTCCTTTTGTACACTGCCACCACTTCACCATGCTGCAGAAGGCAGCTGGATAGTTGATGCCTTTTTGTTTAAGGCATTATTTACACACATGTAACTGATTCTTGAGTCAAAATTAGTCATGTCAAACCAATGGCTCTCAAAAATAGAATTCTTATGAGTACATGGACTCTTTTACCCGGCAGTACAAAATGCTCTTAAGAATTAAGAACTATAATAGTTGCCTTCCCTTAGTTTGTCTACTCCAGGAATCCTGTTATAAATGTACAAGGAATTGTGTCATAATGAAAATAATTTTTTACTGTATTTTCAGCAGGCTAGGGCTGTTCACTTTTCTTCAGAAGCTTATGACCCACCAGACCTGGAAACATAGACTTGTAATAATCCTCAGGAGGCTGAGGCAGGAGGATCACAATTTGAGGTCTTCCTGAGCTACAGAATGGGCTCAAAACCAGCTTAGACAGCTTAGTGGGTCCTTGTCTCAAATCAAAAGTGGAAAGAGTGCTGTGGCTATAGCTAGGGTGCTTGGTAGCACATCAAAGACTCTGTGTTCACTCCTTAGTAATACAAAAAGAAAAGGGAGATGAGGAGGAGGAGAAGGGGGAGAAGGAGGAAGAGTGGGGAGGGGAGGGGGGAGGAAAGGAAAAAGAAAGAGCCAAACCCCCCAAGTGCATGGAATTATTAGCTACATAAAGTGGAATCTAAAAGAAGAAACTGCTGGAGAATGCAGTCAATGGTAACACCCATTTAGGACTCTGGTCCTAAAGGTAGGTAAGCAAATGGCTAGACAAGAGTAGTATACAGGCTTAACCTCTGCTTCAGTGTCTCAAGTATTTTCAGATCATAGAATTATGCTCCAAGGTGGTCACAAACATTCATTTTAAACTTCCCCAAGCAATGTAAACATGATAAAATGAAACAAGAGAAAATAGAAGAGAGAAAATAAAAGTTATACATGCATTACACATCTCTACCATGTTTGGTAGAGAAATTGAGAAAAGAAACTATATTTGTTTTCCTTTTGGTATCTGTTCTTTATGGTTATAGAGTCATGGAAGAATGATCTAGAAAGGGAAGGTCAATGCAAACTTTGAATCTAAAAGCACCTAGGTTGTTCTGTGATATGAGTAATATAAATACATATTTTAGAAGTTACAACTTCCTGCTTAATGTGTATTACAAGGTTGTAGGAGGTAAATAACAATGTTGAATATCTACATTAAATTCCTCACAATCAGAGAAGGGTTATAGGGAGATTTATATATACAGTAATATTTTTAACATTCCCTATCTAGTTTAAGTCACACACAATATATATTGTCTTAAATTATATTTATTGTAAACTGTAATTTTTCCATGGTGAGAGAAATAAAGTTCAGCTTCTTATACTTCTGGCACATAGTAGGCATTGGATAATTGAACAAACGAGTAAATGAGTGACCATTTGAGTGCCTTCCTAGAGCCAGGCATGATGGGTTTTATAGTCTTGAACAGCACAGTCAAGTGAGAGACACGAAATGATTCATGGTAAACAATGGTCATTTCACCTTGCTGAAAATAAGCAGAAAGGCCGGTGTGTGAGGGGAAGTTACTCTCTTCATGAAACTCCAAGGACTTGAACTTTCATAAGTTTCCCAGTGAGATTTTCTAGTCCAAGGATATTCAGTAAAACTTGGTGTAAGGACCCACAACTTTTGGTGCTCACCCAAACCAAAATTAATCTCGGAACCTTTAGAGAATTTTCTAACTTCTAAAGAAAGAAGAGAATGCCCTGAAAAGGCAGAGATACTGCAAAGAAAAGCCTAAGAGAGTGATCTTAGGGAATGCTGCTGAGGCCAGAGAGATCAGAAGGTCCTGCAGGGCAGCCCAGGACCCAGAAAGGGGTCATGAGACTAGAAGAAAGGGATAACTGGGGAGCAGAGGTGGCTGGAGGAAGAGAAGAGGGGCAGAGCAATCACAGCTGAGTGGCTGGCAGAGCACAGGGAAGTGGAGCTAGTGAGATTAGGAAGGATCAGAGGTGAAATCGCTCACCTGGCCATCAGTAAGGAGGAGGAAGGAACAGAACATCCTCCCCAGCCTCCCCCCTCCCCTGCCCCTGATTTGGACTCCAGCAGTTGATAGGAAAGAGAGTTTGTAAGAAGCTTCATTTTCATTGTGGAGTTTGAAATCTGGCAGGATTTCCCATATCTTTTCCTCTGCCTTCTTGCCCTCTTTCCCCTTCCCTTGCTTCATTGCTGTAAAGAGGATGGAGAGGAGAGGAAGGAGAGAAGTTGGGTGATTCATTTCCTGCCTATTTTGTAATTTCTCTCCAGATATGTCATGCCAAATGAATGCAAGAGTCAAAGGGAAACACACCTGATATGCGTCATACGTTACTTTTCTTCCTTGTGAAAATTCCCAATTTTCTCAAAATTCATTAAGGAGAAACTACTATATTGGATGAGGAGAAACCACACTTAAAAATACATAAAATATCAGTATTATCAGCAAAAATCAGCCTTTATTAACCAGTGTTTTGTTTTTCATAGGGACATATTTTCTGGCATGATGAAAGTCAACACTGAACGAACCACATACTTATTCTACAATCCCCAGAATAGCAGCTCCTGCTGATTGTTATGAGTTCACACCTTTCGCCCAATTTTCTCCTCTTTAGATGAAGAAATAAAGCCATCTATCAAATCTTGCCATGTACCTAAGATGTTCAGGTTCATCTGCAGTAAAATATTCCGATCAGATATACAACTGCATTTCTCATATTCTGGCCCAAGATTTATCTACAGGCTATGTTGAAGTAAATCATATGTAATTGAAATGAAAATCAGAAAGGCAGTTACTTTTACCTGACCCCTGAAATAATAACCCATTGGCCCAGCTTCTGGACACTTGGGTGGTATGTCTTCCTGGTATGTGGACAAGAGCTAACCTCCTTGATCTGACCAGGCAGCCCTCACACATATACCTTTGCCTAGTAAATCTTGCTTTCCTTGCTTTCTTTTGCTTTGTTATTGTACATGTGTAGTGTTTACTTGTGGGTATGGCGGAGAAGAGGGTGAGCAGGAGAGAAGATAAATGATTCCTGTCCATTGCCAGCATACAGACATACAACTAAGCTCGGAACAGGCAAAAGCAGACTTTTTATTGTGATAATACCTTTATTTCATTGAACTCCTCCTTCAACATTCAACAAGTTCTATTGCTACTGACTTGTGCCCTGTGAGTGCAAAGATGGCTGCTCTCAAACTCCATAACCACATTTCATTTGAGGACTGAATAAACATAATTGAAAAATTCAAATCATTTGTAGATTCTGTGTTGTAATAGATCCTTAAACTGGAACATATTTACTTACCAACAGACCTTTGATCTATGTGAAGAATCTTACTCAATGGCCTCCTTAGACTTCTTTTTTTCCTCAGGGAAACTTTAAATAATTTCTTCGCTGAGTCATCAGCTCCTGGGAGAAACAGCACAGCAAGATCATAGTCACATTTTGCAAATATTTTCTAGAAGATTAGACTTCTAAAAAAGACTGATTTATTTGTGTGTGTGTGTGTGTGTGTGTGTGTGTGTGTGTGTGTGTGTGAGTGTTTTGCTTATATGTATGTCTGTTGTCTATTGCATGCTTGGTGTCTATTGGAGGTCAGAAGAGTGCTTGAGGTCTCCTGGACTGGGGGATATGAATGGTTGTTAGCCACTGTCTAGGTACTGGGAACTGAACTCAGGTCCTCTACAAATGTAGCAATTGCTCTTAATCCCTGAGCCATCTCTTCAACCTCCAAATACTTTACTCTATAATGGAGACATTTTGGGTTGTCCTGTTTTGATAACTTCTTACAGCGTGTTCTGTGCTGTCTGTAACCTAGTAAGTTAGGATTTCTTGGCTAATAGCTTCTGTTTAGCTTCTCAGGTTTCTGTTCAGTGTGTCTGACTTATTCAATGGTAATTAGAGACGAGCCTTTTGGCTTTCTGCAGACATGGGCTTTGCCATTTTTATTCCTCCTCATGTACTTCTCTGAGCTGATCCTGGTGAGTTCTGTCTTTGATGTTCCCCTGTCTGATGGTTTTTGCTATCACTTTGAGAGCATAGCACTTACATGAATTCATTGACTTGTACAAAGACCAAATGAAATTCTGTACACAGCTGGAGAGTAGGTAGGGAACATTTTACAAATAGATATGATATTTACAGAGCTAATTACTAAGTGTGAAAGGAAAGAATAAAACCAGTTTACTTGTATATCAAGTATATTATAAATAAAATTTGAATATTAGCCACAAAGTTTGTATATTGAAATGTTAGTAATTTTTTTAACACTTACTAACAATTAGAAACAAGTTTCTAACATTCCAACTACTGTAGCACTACCTTCTGCTTGCTACAGATACAAATTCTGTTTGAGGATTCAACCAACTGTAGAAGAATGTGTTTAAGAAAACAATTGTTTATGTTTCAATAATATACAGAAATTTTTCTTGCTATTAATCTCCAAATCTATAATAACAGTTACTGGGTATTTACATTGGATCAAGTATTCTGAGTAATCTAGAAAATGTGAGTATGTACAAGGGGATTTACTGCTTATATGAAACAACTGCGCTATTTTATAAAACAGTCTCATGCATCTTTGGGTTTTGGTATTGTTCGGTTGCCACAGAACCAATGTCTAGTGGTAGCCAAAGGACAGTATATCATAAAAATAAGTAATAGTAATAGATGAATAAATTAATTGTTTAATAGACAAGGAATGTGCAATGAGAACACCTAAATGTGTACAATAAGAGATTATTTGTGCCCCCCCCCTGTACATACCCTCACAGACTCAGAAAATATTACATAGGATGGGCTCTAGACTAAGCTTGCCTGGTTTACTCTTCCCCTTCTTAGTAACTGAGGGAGCCCTTTCTCCTCTTGTTCCCTGGTTGTAAGATGCATCTGGAAGAAACTAAAATATGTAATGTTTTGGAGTGTTTTAACTATTAAATGAATTAGTATTCATAAAGTGCTTAGAAAAGATCCTGGCACATAGGCAATCCTATGTAGCTGTTTCCTGATACCATTAGCAAGCAGTGAAATTAAAAGTCAGATGAGCTATTGAGCATTTCGGGTTTCCTTTCCAGAACTTTTAATGTCAGGTTATTTAGAATCTCATTATTGAGCCTTGCCTCACTTTCAACACAACTGAGCTTTTCTGGTGGAGACCTTGAATTCAGCTCAATGAGCAAGGTCAGAGACATTAAACAGAAGATGGATTTAATAAGCGGAGGTTATTAAATACAATGGATAATCTGTAATAACCAAATGGTCAAGGACAGCGGCATTAAGGTAGTCATGGGTGTTGATCCAAGGACTGCCTTGGCCAGCTTTATATGTTCCAACTTGAGCCTGAGCACCTACACGATTGGAGCTGCAGTATGAAGTCTTCATGAACATGCTAAGCCTAGTGCATACATAGCCCTGCTGCGTTTACAGCATACACAATCATGCTGAGTTTAGACTGGTTTCTGTTCAGTATGACCAGCTACGCATAGCTCTCTTGTCTGCTGTGTGTCAGCTTCCTAGCTTTACTGACTTGGAAGAAGTAGCAGATTTCCATTCTCTTTGAAAATATTTTCCCATTCAGACTCTGTCATTCACATGGTTGTTACAGTTATGACTCTGGAAGCCTGGCCCTGCCTGAGCAGGGTCTGTTCCTAGGAAGTAGAAGGTATGCACCCAGCCTCATCTACCATGCTTGAGCAGTTAATTAGAGATAGAAGTCCTTCCCAGTTCTCCTCCCTGGATCTTGATTTTCTAGGTGATCAATAAACCTTAACCCCTTAAGCTTTATCATGATGCTTTTTCTAGCTTAGCAATTCAAATGGATTTAGCATGTATTATAAGTATTTTGGTCTTGTTTTCTCTTTCTGCTTCTTTCTCCTTTTTAAACAATCTGTCTACTGGAAAACCTCTTGTTAGAAAAGATTAGATGGTTGTTTTTCAATTTCATAATCTGTCTGAAGAAGAAGAAGTGGCAGGACACTTGAGGTTTAAAATGGCAGTTTCTCAGGACACAGCTTCTCTGAAAGCACGATTTCTCAGGGAACCCATTTCTCTTTCTTCCTAATTTTTTTTTCCTCCAGATTCGATCACATTGCTGCCAGGACTTTTTATTTTATTTAAATGCAACAATGCAGACATCACTAATCTGGTTTCCTCAAATTCATTTGTGCATTCCCTGTCAACAATGGTTTTATCAGCCATCAAAATCTAATTGAAGTGGCTGTGCAGCATGTAGTCATCCAATAATTATAAAATAAACAGACTGAAAATTCAGATGCAATTGAACAAAAGCCATCAAAGTAACATAAACAGGAGAAAAGGTAATTAAAGAGCACTCACTCTGCAGCTTTCAACATTACTGTTTTATTTAAATGCGGCTCTAGCAGGAGATCAGAGGTAGATTGATTGGCCATATTTGTTGGCTAATGGTTATTTCTGAAATGTGTGCCATTAAAACGGTGGTAAAGAAATTTCAAAATACACCATCACCCTGGTTTCTCAAAAGCATGTTCTGCTTTATCCACTGAGAAAGTGTGTGCTGATACTCACATGTGATAATTTAGAAAAAAGTGACAAAGACGCCGCCCTTTGTCATTGAATCATCTTGTCTTTAGAGACCTGGGTTCAGAGAATAGTCTGGTTCCTGACTATAAAAAGTATGACGTGGGAAGGTTGCTCAGTCTGGCTTGCAGAGCTCCACTTTATTTCTTTCTATCTTTTTTCTTTCACCTGCTGGGGGAAAGGCTGCTGGCTATCAGAGGCAGTAATGCATGAATGTAAGCAGTTTAGCAGTGAGAGATTCAAACTTTTGAAAGAGAGGTAACAAAGCCCTAGGAATAAGCCCTGGTCATGAATGTATATATAGTCCCCGGGCTGGTTGGCATAGCAACTATTTCTGAGAACTCTGGTGCTGCTTAAGTAAACAGCTGAAGCACAGAGCTTGCCTCAGCTACGCTGGGTCCATCTGTGGTATCAGTGTGTGCAGATCACAACGGGAACATTTTCCCCAGCAAATCAATGTTATTTTGGTATCTTCTAATAACTCCATTGTTCTCCGCACTTCCTGGCAAGCCTCTGGTTCTTTCTTTGTTTTTCTGTGTGGTCGTTTTGCTGAATAATTCCCAACATAGCTAAATTTCATTTAGGGGGCTTTGGAATAAACAAAACAATTTTATGCACAGCATCTCTGACCTGTTCTTTGGCAGGATCGTCCAAAGAAAACTAACCAATGATAGAGCAGCAACTGATTCTGACAAGCCAACAGAAACAACAGCCACCAAGGTCTACTTCAGCACACCTGGAAAATGCAAAGGTATTGGAATTGGATTGGCTTTGCCAGGTTCAGGTACCATCATGAAAAGGAGTATGATGTTGTGTGTTACGGATCCATTGGCTATGTTACTGGCTCTTCATACAATCATTTCTTTTTCACATCTAAAATAGGGTTTGTAGTCAAAGTCACAACATTTCAAAACTGAATAATATAATATATTTTAAATGTTAGGTTATACATTCTAGAACTGATGATGCTAATACATTCAACTCATCTCCTGCTCAGTGCAGTTTCAGAATCCTAGATGTATTCTTTGTCTCTTTCCCACCTGTTGTGACAACAAACCCTTACCTGTTTAAGCCTAGTGTAATTGTCTGATTCTCTTCACAAGTGTCTGGCTTACAGTGGAGAAGTGACCTTGTTCTGTCCTCTGAGTTAGAAGGGATGATTCTAAAAGGTGGGTTATTGGTAGATATAGGATAATGTAGAGTAACATAAGAAGAAAACTCTTAAGATAAGAGATTGTGCAAGAAAATACAAGCTGACATATATGTACTAGGAAGTAGGCATCCAAAATATTTTATATTGTGAGTGAGTAGCAATGGGGAGATTTTTTGTTTGGGTTGAGCTAGCATCCTTTTTGGCATTCTTCTAGAAGTAGACCACACAGGCTATTGCATTTTAAAAGTATTAAGTATTTTAATCTCATGTGGTAGTACATGCCTCTAAAACCAACACTTGGGAGGCTGATGAACAAGGATCACCAGTTTAAACCTAGCCTGAGTTATATAGTGAGTTCCTGTTTCAACAAACAAACAAACAAACAAACAAACAAATCAATACAAAACAAACAGCCTAAACCTAAACCCAAGCCCAAATCAAACCCAAAAATATCATGCTAAGAATCTTTAAAATATGTGCTACTATTTCCCTGATGATCTAGTGGCTAGAATTCATCACTTTCATAAAGTATGCACTATGATGTCGGAAAATATATGGAGTTGAATAATTCACCTGTGTCATGTTTCTGTGGTGAAATAGCACAGGAGAAGAACTATCTGTTGGGAATTGATGAGTTCTTCTGGAAAGCTCTTCAGACATGGGTGAAGACCCAGGTTAGGACTCTAACAGGCAGGTTCCCTCCTTAGTTGTGGAGTCTGCTCCAGACCACCCATTTCTGACAAGGGAAGAAATGTTAATGAGACAGAGTCAGAGCTGAGTCCAATTTGAGTCTCCTTTATTCACATCAAAAGAACCGTGCTTCCTGAGACACATGAAGTGAGAAATGAGGGCTTCTGAAAGCCGGGGAAAGAGTGCTGAATGTTTTATATTCAGACTTCCATGCCTTGATCCCCCTTATAAATCTTTTCCCAAAAAGTAGTCTTTCTAAGTCTGAATTGATTTATTTTTATATTGCTTTTGCCCCTGATAATTTTAAAGTTTTGGGTTCCCCAAGAATCTGGAGTTTTCATGATCCATATATATTTTTTTCTGATTATTATAAGTTAAGGTTTTTCTTACTCTGTAAAAGTCAGGACTTTACAAAGACGGGTGAAGTAACAAAGGATGAAGCTTAGCGTCTGCCTGTGAGTCTCAAGCTCCGTGCCTTGGGAGTTGCACTGAATACTCCACCACTGACATGATGCATGATATTGTCTTAGCAGTTTATTATTTTGAGGCAATAGAATACAACATGTTGGAAGGAGCTATCATGAGCTATTGTATCAAGAATTCATAATTTATAGCTCAGTCTTTGTGGTAGTAAAAAGATTTTCCCTGAGAGTTAGGAAGCTGGTTTATTAACTGCAATGCTAAGAACATGATCTTTTAAAAACATCTATTTAATTTGGATGATACCTTCAATTAGTATGTAAACTTCTTTGTTCATGACTTTATATGTCTTATGCAAACATATAAACTATGTGTGTTTGGTATATGTTATTTTAGTTAATCTCCATGAAAGTCATTGGAGATAATTTATGTGACTTGTCAGTTCACAGATGAAGAACCTGATGTATAAATGAGGTTATATAACTGTATATTCTAGCTCTGGGGAGCCTGAGGCAGAAGGATCATGAGTTCTAAGTCAACTTGGGCTTCATAATGGTAACTTTTCTCAATACCTGTGCAAAAAACCAGATCCCACATTAGAGGAGTAAGAGCAGACCTCAATTCCCCATCTTCCAATGAACTGCCTTTATCATCTGCTGCTTTTCACGGCTGCTTCTCATAAGACCCAGCTCTTCATATACTTGTGTTAAGATTGTTTGAACGAACCTCCAAAGGTTCTTATATTTGAATACTTGGTCCCTGGGTGCGGAAGTTTAGGAGATGTAGCCTTGTTGGCGGAGGTGTGTCACTGAGAGTAGATTTGTAGGTTTTAAAAGTTCACACCATTCCCAGTCAGCTCCCTCTGCCTCTGACTTGAGGATCAAAAATGGATCTCTCTCTAATTCATTGTTTCAGACCCATGTCTGACTGCTTGCTGCTATTCTCTCTGCCATACTGGTCATGGACTCACCCTCTGAAACTGTAAGCCTTAAATAAATGCTAACTTTTATAAGTCTTGTCTTGGTCACATTGTTTTATCGCTGCAATAGAAAAGTAACTAGGCTTGTGCTTAGAATATATGTTGTCTAGCTAGTGCCGGAAATAACATCGGGAGGTGGTCTAGCTGGTAAACGTAGATCTTTAGTGGTGAGCCTTAAAAGGTTATATCTAAGCCCTGGTTTCCACAGCTTTCTGGTTTAGTGTGATATAAATGAACTTGGTTACTTTATTCCATCACTACTATCAAGATCTGAGATGTTCTACCATACTTCCCTACTACATTGGACTCTATCCTTCTGAATACATGAATTCATGAGTTCCTAAAAGGAATCTCTTCTCTTTTGTATCAGTTTTGTCAATATTATGGTTACAATTATGCAAAAAAGAATAAAGGTATAATTTTAATTGTGAGGGGATGCCACTTTCTTCAGTTATAGTACCATGGCTAACAATTGCTGGTTGCCCATTCTGCACATTAAAGTCACACCTTGATGATTTCACTTGTGTTGTTGTATGCAGTCTAGACATACTAGTCATCCATTTGAATTACTCTAGGGCAAGACACTGGACAGCTAGGTTAGTGATAATGTCTCTGGCCTCCATCCAAGTGCTTAGATTTATTCAATTATCTTACCTACGGAAGGTCTAGCCTGCTTTGATTGCTGAGCCATTTCTTCTATCTCCACCTCTCTTTTGCCATCCTGGGTGGTACCTTCTGTGTTGCACTGTCTGGCAGTCTTGTCTTTCGGAGCTGTAAGTAATAAAGCCTTTCATCTATTAGAGTTTCATTGTGTTGTGTCTCATCTTCAAAAGAGTCTTCAAATCTTATATACCATCTCTTTGGAGTTTAAATTTGTCTATAACCTTTTTAGTTGAACTATGATATCACCAGAACAGCTTTAGAGAGTAAGATAGGTGACTGGCCTTCTACAATAGGTTGTATGTGCCCTTGAGAGAGTCAAGTTAACCTCTCAGAATCTCAACTTCTGCACGTATGAATTGAGCAAAGCCACACATACATCTTGTACAGCTTAGGGTCAAGCTATAGGAATACTTTAGGATGAATTGAAAAAAGAATTTTTATCTGTAAGACACTATCTATATTCTATAGATTTGAATCATTTAGTACATTTCATTCACATGTATGTCAAAATAACACACACACCATCATGAATCAATATTTAGTAAAACGGTGCTTCTAAAAATAATACTGTATAAACCTATACATGAGCTAATAATACAAAGAAGACATATACCCATCAATGCTCTGCCTGGTAGTCCATCATTGTTGCACCAGAAGCTTATTTGATATAGGGTTTTGAAAGCTTCTTTTCCAGGTAGCCTATGGATTCTGAAACTCTTTGTTAATGTTCCTTTGAGATTGCATGTTCTTTTTTTTTTCCTATTTTTTTTTTTCATGAAACTTCTGAAGCTGCTGAAACTGCAGATTTGGGTGTCATTGACCTGCCTTCCTCTTTGTTTGGTGGTTGATGAATCTTTTGGGAGAGGTGTCTGCAGCACTGACAGAGAGCTAGAAAATAGAGCTCCTGTGAGTGGCAGTTCCCAGAAGCCTGATTTTTCTGAAAGATAGGCTCTTGATCAGGCAAGCAGGGCTTAATAATTTATGCCTTTATGCCCAATGTCAGATAAAGGTAGGCTGCATCCTCAAGTGTACATTGAAAGAAAGCTATTGCTACACCTAGCTTATCAGTGATGAATTTTACAAAGAAAGAAAGGAAACGGAGACATGTCATTTAATAGTGTGTATGTAAAATGGCTCCCAAATATCATCAGTCCAGGGATAATGATACAAAAGGAGAAACACTTGGTGATGGTGCTCATCGTTTTCCTAAGTAAGCTTTCTGCTTACTTAAGATTGACATCAGTGCTTATACAGTATTTGGAGTCTGCATTTGCATCTCTTATCACTCTTTTCTCTACAGATACGTGACTGTGTATGTGAGAGAAGGGTTCAGAAGCTCCTTCCTGGGATTAGAGCAAGTTAAAGGTTTAGGTAGTAATTGCTCATCTTGCTGGAATTTGGGGAGATATTCTATTTCTTTTACAATTGTGGAGTCTTTCAATTGTATATTTTGTAAAGTACTTTCTCCTTCATGTTTGTACCAGTATTGTGTAAGGCTCAGCACAGGGCCAAGCATCACTGTCAGTGAATCATTCCAAGACAGAGCAGATTTTAGTTCTCTACCCAGAGTTTGTCAGTTCCCTTCCCATACCTTAACACACACACACACACACACACACACACACACATTCACACTCACACTCACATGCACATACATGCATGCTCAATTTCTGTCCTCAGTGTGTTGTTTTATATATGTATATGCATATGTAGCATATGTATATATATGTGCACAGTGTGTATGTGTGAGTGAGTGAGTATGTGTGTGTGTGTGTGTGTGTGTGTGTGTGTACAGAGTGCCTGTGTGAATATACAGAGTGCTTGGAATCATACCTCTCTACTATTTGTGGCAAGCGTGTCACTTGCATGGAGATTTGGAAGGTCATTTCTTCTGCCCCATATCACACTATTGCACTGTTGCATATTCCAGATTCCCTATTGTGGTCATTTGAGTGAGAATGTCCTACAGAGACACATGTTTGAATACTTTGTCCTTGGTTTATATAAATGTTTGGTAAGGACTAAGTTTGGCCATAAAGGAGGTATGTCATTGTGTGTGTGTGTGTGTGTGTGTGTGTGTGTGTGTGTGTGTGTGTGTGGTTGGCTTAAGGTATCTTCCTCTGCAGTTTACTTGCAGATCAAGATGTGAGCTCTTGCCCATGGGATGGATCTCAAGCTAGGCCTGTAATTGGTTGACCATTTCCTCAATCTCTGCTCTATTTCCTGTGCCTGTATTTCTTATAGACAGGATAAATTTTGGGTTGAAAGCTTTGTGTGTAAGTTGGTGTTGCTTTTACTCCACTGGGTTCCTGCTTGGCTACAGGAGTTGGATATCCTCTTCAGGTTTGATATCTCCAATGCAATGCAATGAGTTATAACTAAAGTCACCTGCAATGATTCTTGGGTGCCTGTCTTAACTATGGTCTCTGTCTTGTCCTGGAGATGCCACCTACCTCCTCATTTCAGTCAGTTGCAGATTTCTAATCATTTTCATGAACATCTAGTCATCTTCTTATCCTTCCTTATACCTATTCCTCTGTCCCCTCTCCATCTGCCTCCCAGTTCCTTCCTTCTGTCTGCGTCTTATGATGGATTTATTCCCCCTTCTATGTGAGATTCAAACTTTCTCACTTGTGCCTTCTTTCTTTTCTAACTTTTTTGGGTCTATGAAATGTAGCATGATACCCCTATTTTATGGCTAATATCTGCTTATATGTGAGTGCATGCTGGCAGACAGGAGCATGTTGTCCTGGGAGAAGGCTCCACCAGCAGCTAACTCAGAGAGATAGAGACACCCACAGCCAAACAGTGGATGGAGCTTGGGGACACTTATGGAACAATGGAAGGAAGAATTATGGGCCCTGAACAGGATAGAAGCTCCACAGAAATACCAACAGAGTCAACTAATCTGGACCCTTGAGGAATCTCAGAGTCTGAACTACCAACCAAAGAATACACATGGCCTGGACTGTGGCACAGTGGACCATGCCAGGAATCTTGGTAGGGAGCAGGAAGATACCTATCTTCCTCAGAGAGTGCCGGGGTCTCTGTCCCTGACTCCCAGGTATCCAGTCACTGCTAGAAACCACATAGAACTTGGAATGGAAGGGGCTATGGGCCAGGGGTTCCCAAACTCCTGGACACTAAAACAATGTTTGAAGTCAAGGAGACTTGGGAATGAAGGGAACTGGTGGGCTGAGGATGAACCCAGGAGAGTGGGGGGGAGGGGTTGGTGATGGGGAACTTTGGCTTAGCTCATCAGAATTGTCCTTAGCTTAGCAGCTATTGTCTGTGAGCATGGAGGGCCCTACTGTGGTAGACTTAGGTGGCAATGAATCTCTGTAGACAAAGGCTTTCTGCAAGCTCCCCACAGTGGTTCTTGATGAAAGAGACAGTCTTTGGTTCTAAACTGTTTATTGACTGTTCATAATGGAAAATAGTTACACACCACCTCCTCAGGGTGATCCAGTGATTAAGTAATTTTTAAAGGAATTGGCTAAACTCTCGGGGTCTCTAGATACCTCATTAGCATGGAGAACTCTGTTCCGGGCAACATGACCATTCCTCACATCCCTTTGTGAGGGATTTGGTCTCCTATTCTGGGCCAGGAATCTTCTTAGGGAGCAGGGAGATGCTTACTGTCCTCAGAGGGTGTCACCCAATCTCACTAAGTTTCCTGGCATGGTCTACTGCCCAACACTGGGCTGAAATTAAACCTCCTCACACATACTTAGTAGATTTGTAGTTTGATCTTGATGTGGGTCTCATATAGAATGGAGGCTGTCCCAAAAGCTTTTGTCTGTAAGTGTGATATGTTCTACCTAAACTGCCTTGTCTGGCCTAAGTGGGAGAAGAAACACCGAGCCTCACAAAGACTTGAAGTGCCAGGATTAGAGGATGCTCAGAGAGGCCACACCTGCTCAGAGGAGAAGGAGAGGAGGCATAGGAGAAGGGTTGTGGGAAGGGGTTAATGGGTGGGGGGCAGTGAGTAGGATATAAAGTGAATAAATAACAAATAATAAATAAAAAGATGTGAGCAGCTAGCTGTTTCTGCTGCCTTGCTCCTAGCCGTGTTGATCATAGGTTCTAACCCTCTGAAACTATAAGGAAGACCCAAATTACTTTCTTCTGTAAGTTGCCTAGGTCTTGGTGTTTTAACAAAGAAAGAGAGAAGTAGCTAAATAATCATATGAGAGATATTGCAGTATCAAAAAAGCCAAGCTGCTTCCTGTTCATCACCTTGCTCTCCTCATTCCCTTCACAGTTTAAGAGAGATTTCACTGTGATGTCCCATTTCAAGATTTGCTTCTGGGGAATTGATCCTAAAGATTATATATTATTATATATATAATATATAATATTAACATGTAATATACATACCATATATGTAATATATGGTATGTGGCCTTATATATAATATAATAATACATATTAATATATATATGATTGTGATGTCTACGACTCAGTGATACTATAATATTATTTAATATTTATCCTTTTTATTTCATTCCACTGTTACTCATTTCCACATAAAGGTCTTCAAAAGTTTGTGGTAAATGTACTGGGAGAATGAAGCTCAAACTTACGGACAAAAGATTGAGAATGGGAATGAAAAAAAAAAGAACTAGGGAAGAAGATCCAACAGTTTGTACACATTAGCAACCAGAAGAACTAAGGTGAACTTACAAGTTCCTAACTATCATCCCATGATTAGCGGCACAAAGTTATTTTAATTTAAGTGCTGTGTAACAAATAAGCTCTATGTCTAACAGCTTGGAAATAAACATTAATTCATAAATGAATTCATAATGAATAAACATTCATCTGGTTTTTGATGGGCCCAACTCCTCATTGGCTGCTGCCCAGTCCCCAAGCCCTCGTCCTACCATGTGCACCTTGTCTCTCAATAGGCCTCCTGAATGTCCTTGTGGCATAACAGCTGGCTTCTCAGAGTGAAAATGCTCTCAGTAAGAGCCATGATGGCCATTGCAGTCTTTTATACTATATGTTGTAAAGACAGGCACTCACCTTTGATGAATAGTCTAGATCTTGTACAGCAATCCTAGGATAGGATTGTGTCTGTCCTTGAGTTGGAAGTCATGAGGGTCAATTTGGAGAGTGTTATCACAGAAACATATCCCATATATTACTTGCCCCATTAACTGTATAAGAAGTAAGATATGAAATGAGAGAAGCACCATGCATACTATTTTTTTAAAATGTGCCCCATGTTCTTCCTACAAAAGGATGTCAATAAATATTTATGGATATTGAGAAACTTCTAGATCTCCTGGATGTTTTCCCCATAAAAATGGCTAGGAAATGAGTAGGTCCATTCTAAGTACTGAAGATAAATTTTCCTGTGCTGGCCATTGCAATAGACACGAATTCAGGGACTTTTAAGACAATCTTTTTTCAAAAGTGTCTGTCAAAGCATTTTCATTATGATTCTAGCATTAACATTCTAAAAGAATTGTTCAGATTTCTGCTGGAGTTTCCCAACACATCTCCCTTTTGTCTAGCTTCTCCTCATTTGATAGATATCTCACTTTCATCCTGTCATTACTGCTTAATGACTCATTGCTAATGAAGTCCAATCTCCTTGACTTTTCAAAACCAGAATTCATCTCTTCAAGGCTCTATTCCATTGCATCTATCATGAAGCCTGTAACTTAACCTAGAAGTTTGAACTTATTTTCTTTGCAGTTTCCTTTAATGGGAATGGGTTATGCTACTATTTGGTGCTTTCAAGCTCTTGTGTCAGTGATCCCAGAATTTTCTTATCTTTACTGGATTTACTTGATTTCACTGTTGAATAGTTTCTGGTGGGTGGAATGGGGTTATAGTCATACTATGAAGCTTTGCATAGCCTAAAATCTTCTCTATAGACCAAGATGATCTCAAAGAGACAAAGATGCTCTTGCCTAAGTTTTCTCAGTGATGAGGCTAAAGTTGTACGCCACAATGCATGGCCACTTGAATATTTTATAGGTTGAATATTATCTTAATGATTTCTTCAGTCTAGGTTCCTTTTGTTCCAGTCCATCTTCCATATCAGTCTACTGTTTTTCTGACCTCACATTGATTGTATCATTTCAATTAAAACACACAATGCTAGCATAATTTGGCATTTCATATGTTCTCAGTGATTGTTAGCTTTACCACCCAAAGGTTCAGGCAAAATCTCACCCTTCATTTCTGCATATTCCCAATAATTCTACCCTGTCCTATTTTCCCTTCTTTGGAAGTCTGTGACACTAAATTTATCATTCGTTTGATGTTCTATAACTGCTTCATATCCTTCATTTGTCCACTCAGCATATTTCCTCACAACAATAGCAGTTACAGCAAAGAACAAAACAAAATGAAACAGAAGTCACTGTATACCTTGCACTGTTTTGTCCTGCTGAATACAATGATTAACAAAACAGACAAGTTTGTGCTTTCGCAGCCGTCATTGTTTAGTTGTAGAAATGAAAGTTAATAGACTCAGGAAGGAAATGTAGTCATAGATTAAGAAAAGCTGTGTGAAGGAAGCACCTGATATAAAGTCAGGCAACATAGACTCAGACTCCAAAGAAGCTCCCCTGAGGAAGTGACCTTGCTGCCACAATCTAAACAATGAGCAGAAACCATACATCAAAGAGATCTGGGGCAGGAGTCAGGGAGAATGAGAGTGCTTTAAGTGGTGCAATGGTGTGCATTGTGACTCTATGCACTAAAACATTCAGAAGAAGGACAAGGTGACTAGATTCCTCAGTGGAAAATAGGATTCTAATGGAAAAATTGGTAAAATCTAAACAATGTATGGCATTTGCTTACTCGAATGCAGCAATGCTGCTTTCACAGTTTTGACAGAGAAACACAGAGATAGAAGATGATAACTTCGGGGGAAACTGCACCCAGTCAGCGGCTTGTGGGAAGCAACTACTATCTGTGTGTCTGTGCAAAATTTTTGTAAATTTAAAATTATTCCAAATAAGACCTTTTTTTTTTTTAAAAAAAAATAAAGCAAAAGGGGAGTGGGCAATGAAGTGAGGTTCAGCGGCCAGATGCATAAAGAATGTTCAAAAGAAGGGTTTAGGATTAATGAAGACCTGTCCGAAATTTCAGGGTCCCTGAATACCTCTTAAATAATTTTAATAATTTTAAATAATTTTGATCTTTATCTTAGAGCAGTAGATGACTGTGATGATTTTTAAAGGTGATAGAGCAGAGCTGCTTTTGAAAATGTCCCAACCTTCAGAATACTGCAGACTGTGGGATGGAATAGGACTTAGGTGGGCAAAGAAAGCCAAGTTGGACATTCATTGTCATATTTAGACAAGAAATGAATTTGAGTTAAGGATGGGATAGTATTAGATAAACCATGTTTATCTCTGGACTACATTTATGTTTTAAGTTTTTGTATCTCCCATACAATTCTGCATATAATATCTACATGATACATATTCTTTGAATAAATGAATATAAACAAATATAAAAAATTAAGGAAAAGAATAAGAGCAACTGCAGCAATATTAGGAGTCAGTAGCCACTTTGTGGGCCCTGCCCACCACTGTGGTACCAGGACTGTTGACTACAGGCAGAATCCATTGACTAGCCATGTAGATTTTCTATTTGTTTGAAAAGTTCCTTTCTCTAGAAATCAACAACTCCCGAACCTTATGTTTACTACATCTAGGACTTGCAAAGAGTTTCACACAGGACACTTGTTCATAGAAAAGAAAACCAAGAGACACTGAAATACAATTTGTCTTTGATACCTGGAAATGGAATGAACAAGGTAAACTACACTAGTAATTCATATCAAGGCTTATTCCTTACCCCCTAGATGCTGTATATCACTTGCATTTTGCCCTTTTGTCAATAGAAGTGGTCTTACGTTCTGTAAGTAGTGGTTCTTTCTTGCAGAGGATGTTTAATTTCTCAGTGGAGAGGGTGAGGCTAAGAAGAGGGTGCAGAGTGGGTGTCAGGAAAGAGGAAAATCAAGCATTCTGTTTACTTATTGTACTTCGGATCCATAAGTTTAGCTGGGGGGAGGCATGTGTTTTCTGCAAGCTTTCATCCTCTGAAAGGACCATGTAGGTCTTTTCAGAAACATCACTCAGGCTAATTAGTGGGAAGATCAGATGGAAGCCACAGGGTTGCAGCCTACATAGAGAAAAAGAAAATAAATATGATTAACAAACACGACAGGATTATTTCCCTCAGATGACTTTGAAGAAACCGATTTTCTCCTCGAATCTTTCCTCTCACACTTGTGCCCAAAGTTTTGATAGGGCCATCACTACCCATCTTTGTTTTCCAACACATGACCAGCTTTAGCCAATGGAATTTATATCATGGATCTTAGAGGTTAATCTTTTCTTTTTCTTGTCTTCTTTCTTTCCCAGACATGCATTCATTTGACTGGCAGCCTGGAAAATTGAAAAATGCCACAGGGGTTATTAAGGTGGAAATCGGTTCTGCTCTTTGAAGCTCTGCAAGCTAGTTATTGCTGCACCTATAATATCCAGGCATCAGACTAGCACGCATTGTTCTTAGCTCACCCAACACAGTCCCATATCAGCTGTAACACCCAGGCAGAATGAAGGGTCTCAGGATGTCATTTCTCAACTCTGAAATATATCCCTTTAGTCGATTAAGGCAGAGTCTCTGACGTTATTAGCATGTATTCTGTGTCTTTGTGCACACACATTCGATTTGCTTTTGTTCTTATTAAAATGGTAAGCCTAGAAAAAACGAGAAAAGAGAACCTTCCATAATCCATACTTTAATAATTGCCTGAGTGCACATGTACCCTACAGAGACTTCTGTTTCTGTAACTATTTACTTGGATTTCTGTGAAATGTGTATTACTTACCTGGCTTGGTAGACCATGACCCAGCTTCTGGCCTATCATGTAATCCTGCATTTGGCTCCCCCTGAGCCATTACGAGGTATTAAATCTGTCTGTAGAATGGAGATATTATTTTAATGGATCTTTTTCACAATAATGGTTCCATATTATATAAATTGTATTGAGCCTTTATGATGATAATATATAAATATTAAGAAAACCATTGGGAAAAAGTTACTGTGTAATTGAGATAGCCTATTTTCCAATGTTAATAACTTCTTCATTAATTTTCTCTCCATAAAAATATGGAGGGAGTTTAATTCACATTAAAAACTTATAAACATATTTAAAAAGTGAAATTGTTTCGTGTCTCATCTATTATAGGAAACAATGCCAGGCTTAACCGGAAAAACCTGCTATGCATCATTTAAGCAGAGGAAGAACGCAAAGGAAAACACCCCAGAGCCATAATAACTCTTGGTAACGAGAAACTTCAGATTTTGCTTGTCTGCTCTTCAGCTTTAGGAAAACCATCAGTTATATTATGTTTCCCAAGGCAATATTATCAGTAATGCCTGCTTCTGACAAATACAAGGGGTGTGTAAAGTGATCTACAATAATACAGAATGCTGATCATAAAAGTGAACTCCGATTCCCATTCTGTTTCAAGCATTTCATGCCTGTTGTTGGACACTATTAGTGTATCAATCAGGATCTGACAGGAAACAGAATCCAGTCCAGATGCCTCAGATAAGATTTTAATGAAAGTACATAAAAGTACTTTTACAGAGAAGTGATCAGAGGATGGTGAGTTGCTCTACTCAGAGATGAAGGAAAGTGCTGTTTCTGCTGCTGAGGAGACAAGGGGAGCAGGAAGAATTCACAGAAACATGTTGTCAAGATGTGGTGTCAAAGCAAAATTGGAATCAATCCTTGAAACTTCTCCTGTCCTCCATCTCCTACTGTTGTTTCTATTGGCAATCTTCACCCAGAAGAAGATCCAAGAGGCAGTCCCTAAGATGTAATCCACACAAGCCATCCATACACATCATAATACAATTTTGCTTGGCAAAATAGTTAAAAATTTACATAATAGCCCAACATCCGTGTAGGAAACTGTGCAACTAAAGGTAGAAGAGGGAAGGATTATTTTATTCAGTTTACAGGTGAGAGAACAAAGTTCAGAGACCTATTTGATATTTCCAATTCCCAGCTCAGAACCAGAAGCATCAAGACACAAACTTAAGTCTGCAGATTGCAGTTGCCAGGTTCTTTATGTTAACACTGCTCTGATGTTTGCAGCATAAGAATGTCACACACTTTTGATAGGAGATATGCTGAAGAAGAATGGAACTGTCTGTATCCAGCAGAAAATTGCATTTACAGGAAACGTGTATCTCTCTGTAGATAAGTTCAGTGTCAGGAAGCAAAGATGAGCCCAAAGCACCAGGTTCCGTGGGATGAAATGATTGAATGTCATCGTTGCATGTCCTCTAAGAGCACATGTGCAAAAAGGTTTGACAGTGGGTGATACTCTTAGGAAATGGTGAATCATTTAGCAGATGGTGCCCAGTGGAAGGATGTTAGGTAACTGAGTGTATTCCCTTGAAGGGGACCGAAAAACCCTGACCCTGTTTTTCTCTTTGCCTCCAACCAACCATGAAGTAATTTCTTCTGCTATGTACACACCAATATGTCCTCCTTTTCTACAGCCTCAAACTATGGAACCAACTGATCACAGACCAGACTGATTAGAAACTTTTACCCAATGCAGTCAAATTTCTCAGGCAATTAACCTAAGGGATGGATAGCTGTCTGACACATCAGGCTAGGTGCAGAAGAACATTCTAAAGCAGAATTTGGAAAGATACTTTCAGGAAACAAGACAGAGGTAGGAACCTTTCATGAGGTGTACACATGTCTCAGAGTGGTTTCAAGGCAAAGGATATGAAGGCACATGGTTTCTCAAAATTGTATTCACAAACCACTTTTGCATAAAGCACCTTGGTTATTTAAAAAGTGAGTCTTGGCTCTTTTGGTATTCTGGATGAGAATTGTCTCTATAGACTCCTATATTTGAATAGTTGGTCCCCAGTTGGTGTAACTGTTTGGGAAGGATGAGAAGGGTGGATTTGTTCAAGGAGAAGTGTCACTGGAGAGGAGCTTCAAGGTTTCCAAAGTCCACCCCTTTTCTCATGTGTTCTATCTGCCTTGTGCTTCTGGATCAAGATGTTGCTACTGCTTCTGTGCTATGCCTATCTTCCTGGTGCCATGACCCCTGCCATGGTGGCTATAGAGTTTAATTCCTCTGTCATCGTAATCCACAACTAAATGGTTTCTTTTTTTAAGTTGCCTTGATCATGGCAACTTGTCATAGCAGTAGACAAGTAACTTACAGTTACCCTGATTTAGAGAATCCAAATCTGCTGTATAGATACTTGGCATATTCTTTCCATTGGTCTTCACTTTTTGCAGACACACATACAAATGTGCATGCATGCATGTATGCATGCACACACATACATACATACACATACATACTCACACATACATACACAGACACACATACAGGGTAGTGTGACAACTGATAAATGCACACTTTAGATGCTTGATGGAAAACAGTGATGGGGCAGGATTATGCAATATTTGGTCACAGCTCAGTATTCTAGCATGGCTAAGCATAAGCCAGCTGATTACTTATCTAACATGCTAACCTCTGTCTCTTTGCTTCAATCATACCTTTTGAATAATCTTTTGAAAATGCATTTTCTAATTTTATGCTTTAATAAACATGGTATATTAAACCTAAATTGACTTCAGATTTTTATAGTACCTAGAGTTAAATATTTAAAACACCAATTATGGTAAATATTGATGATATAAATGTAGTAAATTAGGAAACTTGGCTGAAACTGTAGCCATACTAAAATAGCTTTTCAAAGGAATCCCCCAAACCAGTCTTTATTCTCTTCTAATCTCATTTTAATGGAAGCAGTATGGAGAAAGGCCAAGTGCAGGACCTCTAAGGTAGAATAATAGTGTTGCATTTTTGCCAAGTTCATTAACAGATGAAGTCACTTGGAATTGCTTTCGAACCATCTGCAGGAGGAATGGTGTGGCTGACTCTGCATAAATGCCAGGGGCCACAAAGCTGCAAAGGCATCCTGCAGGAGGACATAATGGAGAACTGCCTGAGACACCAAGAATTGCTGGCACAGACAATGCCAGCCAATCAAGAACTGCTGTTTAGAAGAAATGCTTTCTTGGGACCAGTGGGGCACAGGTAGAAGGTACTAAAGGAGCTTGCAGCAGTGTTTAGACAAGCTTGCTGCTGTGTTTCTCACTTGCCCCTGGAGTCTGTATCATTGACCACCTCACCTCCAACTCCCAAGTGCAAGTAGGGTTGGGCATTGGGTGGTCCAGGGCACAAGCAGTAACCATCAGTACAGGTCTTCTACTTTTTATCATTATCTTTTCATAGTGTTTAAGACAACAGTATTGTTTCAGCCCCCAGCAATGCAACATCTCATTTTAACTTCCTTTCAGTTTACTCTAGGACTTACAGTTTTTAGGAACTATGTATCCAAAGTAATATCACTGATGAGGGGAAATACAATGTTGATTTTCATGGAAACTTTGGGCATTTAGAACATCTTCCTATAGAGTATCTACTATCTCACCCTACTGAAACACCCATCCTTTCTGGTAGGAACCTCACAATCAAAATTATTGCTCAAACAAATATCATTTCAAATACTGTTTAATAATAATGTTTAAGTAGGCATTGATCCTGTCTGCAATGCCTACTTAAATGTGAATGTGGACTCATGGTGAGCCTGGTTGGTTGATAGTGAGGCACCATGATTAGGATCTCATCTTGGTCTTGGGCTAATTGTGTAACCTCTGCCCCCTTTGTTGTGATCAACGGCAACAGTTTTATTTCTACTTAGTGAAGGCAAGGCTGTTGATATATAGCAAAGCAACATGCAAAATAACATGCATGTTGATTAATCCTGTGCTCTACCCCCCATATGCCTTGCTTCAGACTTGTTCTAAAAACATTGAGATAGTTTTTCAATAATAACCTTGGATTTAATTTGGCTTTACTATACTAGTCCCTCTTAACCTGGTTAAAGCGATTATCCCTACCTAGTTATAGAAGTAAACTAAAATAAACAGATAAGTGGCCATTGGCACCACTTGTTGTTTGTAAAATTAAAGTCCTTTTTTGGGGGGAGTACTTTTGAAGGAAAATCTAGCAATTAGTTTTTCAAATAGCCCTCATTTCTTCAAACACATAAGCACTATGCCTTTGGTATGAGGACAGCATGGAAAAGACTCCATATCAATTCCTGCAGGTTCTTATTCAACTTTTTAAAGACAAGCGTATGAAAAGTGAAAATGAAATATGGTTGTCTTTTTTTCCGTTATGAAATGTGATCATAATGCAAAATAAACAGTTTTATTGAATTTACTGTCTCTAAACTGGGGAGTTGTTTTGCGTCTCTGCTTCCCGTGTCAGCATCTACATCACAGAGCTCTGAACAACTCAAGAGACCTTAATAGGAGCTGCTCCTGGACTAGGTTGCTATACTTAAG
This sequence comes from Apodemus sylvaticus, assembly GCF_947179515.1. Classification (NCBI taxonomy): domain Eukaryota; kingdom Metazoa; phylum Chordata; class Mammalia; order Rodentia; family Muridae; genus Apodemus; species Apodemus sylvaticus. The sequence continues at coordinate 40,641,325 of NC_067479.1, forward strand.
GTTGCACTTTCATTGGGTCTGACACTCACATGAACCTTATTAATTTTTAAACTGGTATGAAAAAAATCATTCTCGAACCAATTAATTACATACATGTATGAGTGCACACAGTTCCTCACACCCAATTTTCTTCACAGTCTATTCTGCTATGGCTAGAAAGCAGATGCTTATTATAAATTATATTTATTTAATAAGAGACTTAGTAAAAATATGGAGTTGAATTATTTCTATTTCAAGCTTTTGCCCAAGACATTAAACTATAGTAATATCAATTCAGCAGACCCTGTTTAAAAATAGAATAAACTGGAGTACAGTATTTCCTGATGGAATGCAAGAGCTTTTATCCTGAAAGAAAGCTGGGCGGTAGGAACAATTGGAAGACTAAATGCGTCATGTCTATAAAAACCAAATGACAAGCAAAAGCTGAAAAGCGTTCCTGCCTCATCCATTTCTATCTTTACAATAAACGTACTGTAAGTCTCTTTGAGTCCTTTCAAAACTCTTGGCTGGAAGTTTCCCCCAAATTATTAGAAAAATTTCCATTTTATAAATAGTGTACTTTTGGTTTGGCTCTATGCTGAAATTAAGTAAAATTCCAGCCCAGTTAAAAATTAGTTATCTTTACTTGAACCTTCAATAAGGGAGGATCCTTGGTCCTTGCTTCACCTGACAGTCACTGCATCTTGTCTTCTTGGATTTTCCACTTGAAAAATTTGGCATTTCTCCCTGTATATTGACGTGAAACAGAAAAGCTTGATGCCCAGTGACAGGCCCAAATTGGGATCCAGCTCAAGGGGAGGCTCCAATGCCTGACACTATTACTGAGACTGAGGCGCACTCACAAAAAGGGCCCTAGCATGACTGCACTCTGAAAGGTCCAACACGCATCTGAGTCAGATGAAGATACTTATATCCAACCAAGGGATAGAACCAGGGCACCCCTGTAGTTGAATTAGGGAAAAGTTGGAAGAAGCTGAGGAGGAGGGCGACCCCATAGAAAGACCAGCACTCTCAACTACCCTGCACCCCTGAGATCTTTCAGACACTGGACCACCAACCAGGCAGCATATACCAGCTGATATGAGGCCCCCAACACATGTACAGCAGAGGACTGCTGGGTCTGGCCTCAGTGAGAGAAGATACACCTAGAGATTTGAGGTTCCAGGGAATGTGTGTGGGGCGTCTGGTGGAGTAGGGTTAGGGGTGTGGTGATATCCTCTTGGAGACATGGTGGTGGGTGAGGAGATATGGGATGAGGAACAGTCAGAAGGCAGACTGGGAGAGGGATTAATACTGGATTTTAAAAAAGTATATTAAAGAACAAGAAAAAGAAAAGCTTGTTGTGACAAGAAATTGAAAGTATTTATGTCTTTCTTTTCTTGTGACTTAAAACATACCCAGATCTGTACCTTCCAAACCATGGGTTTCATCTAGGGAGGGGGCTCGTCCTATTCCTTTCCCTGGGACATCTGGCAATTTCTAGCGACATATTTTATTTTTGGTGCTGAAGGAGATTTTGACACACAGTGGGTAGCAGCTAGAGGCAAGGGTAAAAAGCTACACAGTACAGGTGAGTCCACAAGACAAGATCTTATCTGGCTCCAAATGTCAGGAGGTTGAAGTTGAAAGAATCACTTCTTATGGCTTGCTTGAGACTTCAATCCACTGTCGATCGCTCTTATCTTTGTCTACCTTCATTCTCGGATTCTTCCTATTCATTTCCTGCTAGTCATTGGTCATCGAGAGAAAAGACCTTGCGAAAGCTTTAAGTAAACTTCATCTTCTTTAGTGGTGGAGCATTTAATCTGTCTTGTCTCTCTGTCTTTATCTCTCACTGCAGTCCTTCATTTTTTTTTTATGTTCTTTTCTGTTTCTCCACCATCTTCCGGTTCTCTAGATAGTTACCATTTTTGTCACCACCATCTCTCACTCTCATGCCTGTGTTCAGATGTTCTTGATGTTTTAACTGGCTAATGCATTTTATTAGCCGTGCTGAGCCCTGGATTACCTGTTCACCCCTATTAGGCTTAGGAACTTGCATGCTATTTGGGGGTTGTATCTTCTTGAGTTCATAGAATGCATTTTTTTTTGGAGCCATTGGCTTCTTAGCATGACTGATATCTCTTTGTTCTTCATGTGTTCGACATCATCCAGCATGTCACCCACACCTTAGCCTCAGGGCCTAGGCATTACTAAATCTGCAATACATATGTGTCAAAGATACAGTTTCAGTAACTTGGTATACTACATTAGCCTTTGCCTCAGAAGGCTAAAATCCTTAGGGATACCTCAGCAAGCTTGACTTTGTCCTGGAGTTTGGTGGCGGCAGGTAAAGGCTTTCTGGTGACTTTGATGGCTTAAGTTGACCCGATCTTCTCAAAGATGGAAACAGTTTACTCTCTTCTCATTCTTTTATGTTTGTGGTAACCCTCCCATTGGTTTCATTTGCTTGCTGACCTTCTAACATAATCTAATCAGTAGTGTATGGCTGCCGTTTTTGACATCGTGTCTTCTGTGGGGAATGAAGGCTCTTCCGTGAGCCAGGCTTCTCTCAGCACCCTGCTGTCCCTCAGGATACTTTTCTTCACAGTCATCTGACCTTTCTTTGCCCTCAGTCTGAATATCTTTCAAATTAGTAAACCAACACTTCAGGTGGTGGCAGTGGGAGCAGCAGAAAGAATCTCTATGTAGAGACTTCACTTGACATGGGGGCAGCAGAATAGAGCTCTCTTCATTGCCGGTTATTTTGGGTAGCAGGGATGGCATCCTGGAGTATCAGGCAGGGCCAGCAGGGTGTGTCTGGAGGTCTCTAAAGCTTCCATAAACAAGACAAAATGCCTTGGTGCTCCATAAAACAGATGTTACTTGTTTGATAACAGACAAGAGCAGAGATAGGGTACAATGTGGAACACTAGTGTGAGATTCTTTAAGCAGATATATTCTATCCTCATAACCCTTGCGGAGTTCTGTTGTGGTGAGGGTGGTTTCTATTTCTTGCTTCCCCTGTGTCAGAGAATTCCTGTGTATAGCATGGTAAATTACTGCCGTAGCCTGCTTCAGAGACGGCTGCTCTTCTGTCACACAGGGAATTTTCCAGTGCATAAAAGTGTGAAAGTTTATTATAAGGGTGTGAATGTTTTTGTAAACAAGATATTCGAGATGTTATTTCTGCTCACAATTTAATTTTTGTGCTCTCTTGGTGCGGATGCTTTGAAAAATCTTTCAAAAAGTATTGTCTAGATAGTTTCGCCCTCAGGCTCATCTCCCCGTCATCTATATTTTTTTACACTTACCTGTCCAGTGGTGGAAGACATATTCTCTAGGAGATGCTGGTCTTTCCTTCCTTTTTTCCAGTCTGTTATTCTACAGACTGAAAAAGCTCACGGCTTACCTACTGGCCTCCTCACGCAGGCATGAGAAACAGTTCTGGCCAATGAAATACAAGTGGACATCCACAGGAGGTAGAGACACGTAATATGCTTAATTTCTTAATTTCTTCTTCCTGTTCTTTATTATTTCTTTAAAACATAAACTTCAATGGCACTCTAAGGACTGGAGCTACAGTTGCCATCTTGGAATCAAGAGGAAGAGCTAGTCTGGGTGTGGTTGGGAACTGCTTTAATCTTAGCCATTACCATGTTATACACACCAAGTTCCAGGATAGCCAGGACTACATAGTGAGACCTTGTCTAAATAAATAAGATAGATAGATAGATAGATAGATAGATAGATAGATAGATAGATAGATAGATAGATAGACAGACAGATAGGTAGGTAGGTAGATAAGTAGATAGATAGGTAGGTAGGTAGGTAGGTAGATAGATAGATAGATAGATAGATGAGTAGATAGGTAGGTAGGTAGGTAGATAGATAGATAGATAGATAGATAGATAGATAGATAGATGATAGATAGGTAGGTAGGTAGATAGATAGATAGATGATAGATAGGTAGGTAGGTAGATAGATAGATAGATAGATAGGTAGATAGGTAGGTAGATAGATGAATAAACAAATATGAAGAAAATTACAACTCATATTTTTCAGCCATAGAATTAGTACCAGCAGCTACTGTCCAGATATCTTGTTGTATGAGCTGCTGCACTCCTCATTTCTTTGAGCTGCTGTCAATGATGTTTCCCTGACTTGTAACTGTTTGCATTCTGATGTGGCACCTCTCAGCGACACACTCCACTCACCTGTGAATTTCCATAGCTTTTCTCCATCAGTTACTCTTCTGAAAAAAAGGTCTTTTCTCTCTCTCTCTCTCTCTCTCTCTCTCTCTCTCTCTCTCTCTTTGGCAAGCACAAATGATTAAAGCCATGTTTAAAGCCATGTTCCTAACCCAAGTAGATTTCCTTTCCTTTAATTGAACACTACTATTTAGAATTTTTTTTTACATTGTAAGCTTATGCTATTAATAAACTGCATTTTGCCATACTAACACTGTCTCTTTGTTGTTTGCTACATAGTAGAGATATTCTTCACTTATGTTTTGCTTTTTGTCTTCTCAGATGAATAGTGAGTCACAGAGTCTGTTATTTATTTATATATTTTTTTTAGATTCCCTTGAAATGTGTAATACAGAGCTCTCTTCTGTAGGTATTTTGATGGATGGACACACCACATGGTGAATTCTGCCAGCTGCTACTAGGCAACCAGAGAGGGTGTCAGTGTGCGGTGGTGTTCACACATGCAGAGCTGGGCCTAGACAGACTTTCGTGTCACTTACTTCTGCTGGTCGAGCTGCAGACCTGTAACTAGCTTCCCCCCCCTTCTTCAGAACGGCTTTTCTCAATAGCTCCCCACGGCAGGATCCCTTTCAAACCTTGAGCCCTCAGCACTTATGTAGCGTGTACATTAAAAGAGTTCTTATTTTTTTAAAGTACAGATCTTTTCTTCTTGATTTGGCATCTGACTGTGGTTATTTCTATTATTAAACATCAATGATTCATATTATATAACAGTAGTTATTCAGAAGGAGAAAGTATAATATGAAGTAATAAGGTGCCTTCAGCTATGCACTGCTTTCTGGTACCTGCATGACTTAATTTTTTTCATGTTTCTTTTTTGTCTGTCCCTATCATTTCCATTGAATTGCACACACAGTATTTCCTTTACATAAAACTTTATCTTTTTTCTTTTTAAAGAGAAACCATTGAAAAGGGCAATAGATTCCAACCCTGTGAATGTTGACTTCTTTTCTTTACATAAATACTTGAAACCCTTGCTAATTAGAAACAAAACAGCACCACCCACATTCATTTTGCTTCCCTGTGTCATCGATGACAGCTCCAGGAGACAAATGTGTTCCCCCTCATTACTGGCGTCGTTCAAGCAGTAAAGCTCAAAGAGAAGAAAATGTGAACAAATGTAAGGATGAAGGCAATCAGTTACATCCAGTCATGGGCTAATGCATACAATAATTCCATCTTAGACGGAGACAGGAAACACCCAACAGTATTCTATTTTTCCATATCATCAGGAATTTGAAGTCTTAAATAGCTTTCTATGTCATTTCTCCAGGAGCTGATTTAATTTCCTTGTTTCTGATGTGGAAGCGATAAAAGGGAGACAGACCAAGAGACTGCATTTTTCTCTCTTAGATTTGAAGCTGGAAGGACTGGTGGTGGATTGGAATGAATTGTTCAGGTGCTCAGGGAAGACACTGGCACATTTTTCAAAACTCCAAGGCACCCTTTCCTCTCTCTGGGTTCCCGGCCCTGGGCCACACCTGGCCAACGAGCATAAGCAAACTTGACGATCCTTATTGTTCTGTGGTACAGTCTTCTGATTATGGACCTGCCTGAAAGATGGGGACACTGGTACCCGCATTGGTAGGAGGCGATTGTAGCTGTGCCACCAGAGCTGCAATCACACCCTCCTTGTCTTATTTTCACCTGCTCCACCTGGCACCTGATGTACACTGGCTTCCATACAGCATAGGGATGTCTGGTTCCAAAGTCGGCCTTAGGAATCCATGCTCTTCATTGTCTTTCCTTCCTATCGTTAGATTGCATTGGTTTGACCCTTTTAAGTAAAAAATTAGGACCTCTTGGCTTCTGCATTTTGCATGTTTCTCATTGTTCTTACTGAGAAGACCCTGCTGGCTCGAAGACATGCCTGGGCATATCTGCTTCAGACATCTGCCGAGAGAAGGGGTACCACAGCCCATAGCAGCCCACTCAGAAGCTGTTACCATTCACCTCTCATTGTCACTGTGGAGCTGAAGTTTCTTTCTAGTTAGACCCCTGCTGCCATTTGTATTGGTTATGCCCTCAGCCTCCTCAATCTTCATATGTCAGGAGCTTAGGCGATGGGTGTGCGAGCCTCCTGGCCATTTCCCCTCTTCTTTAAGGGGCATAGTCGTGTGTCCTATTGAGCTATTTTTGGGAGCCAATGTTTAAAAAGTCCTTTAATGATAATTGTACTAAAATCTGGACGCACTTCATAACTATAGAGTACCATTTCAGATCACATTTCATTTGCTTGGTACAAAAGCCTATTCAGTTATTGCACTGATTGTGGTCAATCTCGTGTCCCGACTTTGACGTCACACAATGAGGAAGGTAGAACTAGAATCTGTCCTACCATGGCACTTGCTCTTTGCTGTCCCATCCTACACATGTAGAGTCGGGATTGGAAACATGATAAAGATCCAAGGACCACCTACGAGATGTAAGAAAATATGTGCATATTCTTATACAAGATGAAGAGATTTATGACCACCTGTGACCTTAATTATCAACAGCCATGGCTTGGGAAGGAAGCCATATGGGGCAGCTAAAGCCTGTCATGGAAGGGAACCATGCAAAAATATGCAACTGCCTGTTTTTTGATGTAATTACAACATGGCAATTAGTATGTTTATTGAGTGTTTGCATAGGTATTGTTGCAACTCATGCTGAAGGCAAAACTCTAAGTGGAGTAGTGTCTTATTGTACTTCCCCTATGGAAACTGAGCTATATGAAATATGACTGTTGAACTTCCCATGACTCACTGCATGGAAAAAAATCCTCTTTATTCTCATATAAGTCTCACCGTGTGAATTTGGAGGTTGTCTCCTTTTATCCAGTTTAAGCCTAGCAACTCAGTTGTGAACTGATCGCATTTAGAAGACAGCACCTTCATTGAAGGCTCCATGGTTTCCCGATGTGTGCCTTGAGCATTTCAGAATGGGCCTTATTTTATTTTCTATATGTTTTCAATTAACAGTGATTCCTGTTATCCTCTTCTCCACTAGCCTTGAATTTTACAATACTTATCTATTGCTATTTTGCCATGTGGAGGACTTGATTTCTGTCTTCAATTGCAAGTTTTGGGGTAAGAGTTGTGCCTTCCTACCAGGGCTTCTTTAACTTTTCTGTGTATACTAGTTACTTGGTTGTCATGACAAAACTGCAGATGCCAGTTTAGAAGAGTTAGGGAGCGCCTGGGATTCTAAAGTTATAATGGGTTTCCTGTGATGCACATTATATAACCCAGGCTCCTGGTTCCTGGACAACAATCTTAAGAACAAAATTCTGTAACAGAATCCTCATTAGTCTATATAGATAGCAAAGAGCACACAAGACAGAACATCTACATTACCAGGATAATAAACATTTTTTGAGCTCCTACTGTTTACTAATGTAGGCACAGGCAAGACTGAATTTAAACTTTGTTTCCCCCTTGATATTGACTAAGGAAGACAGAATATTTAGCTGTATCACCCAGAAAGGACATTTATCCATAATTTGCTTTCTTGGCACCAGGGTGCTTTCAAAGAAGAATGCCTTTGAAGTCACAATTGACTTGTGTTTTCAGTCCTTTTACTTCTTGTGATTTTAAAGCGATGTGGGATTTATTTATTCGTTATTACTCAATGACATTTTATTGAACACTTTTGCTATGACAGTCATTGGGCTGAGCACTGGAGTAGAGATGGTTTTGTGGGCCTGTTCTGGACACTAAAGGGAAGAAGACAAGCCACTAAATCAAGTGCTGTGGGTGGCTATGCTAAGTGCTGTGATGAAGCAAAAGGCAGGCTGTTCAGCATTAGGGAACAGCATCTGAACAAATTATAGAGTGGGTGGATATTTGAAGTATGAGTTGGCTCAGTAAAGCAGTCGGTACAAAAATAAAGGGTCATATTGACTTTGAAGGGAAATTTCAATATTTTTACTATCAATGCAGATTATTAAAGCTGTGACCTATTAGATGATTTATTTAATTCTTTTATATGTATGCACAGCATATGTCCATGTGTGCATGTTTGTGTCTATGCATGTATGTGGGTGTGTGTACAGTCACATATTCATATGTGTATGTGGAGGGCAGAGGTTGATGTTAGTTAGAGGTTGATGCACACAAGCATTTGTGAAAGTTTGTGTCTATGCATGTATGTAGGTGTGTGTACAGTCACATGTTTATTCGTGTATGTGGAAGGCAGAGGTTGATGTTAGTTGTTCTGTTTCCTTTCATTTTTTTTTTATTTTTTTATTTTTTTATTTATTTTTTTTTGTCTAGAGTAGCTGGTCAGTAAGCCTCAGGGATCTACCTGCCTCCGCTGCTCCTCTACTTCATAGAGTAGGAGTTACAGTTATACATGACCACGCCCAGCTTTTTATGTGGTTACTGGGGATAAGAACTCAGGTCTTCATGCTTGAGTGGCAGGCATTATTCTGAATGAGCCATCCCCTTAGCACTACAGAGGGCTTGACACTGTGCCTTGCTTTTTTGAGAACTCACCAATAAAGATGCTGACATAAGCACATTAAACAAAGGTCATAAGAAAGAGCAGGTCCTAAGTGTGGTGCTGAGTGACAACGGACTGAGGCCCAAAGGGGCTGCAAGGCAGCTTTTGGTAGTGTTTTTGTACTATGGGGATTTGAGGAGAAAATCATGAAGAATGGAATCGTGGTGATGTGATATGGAGTCTGAGTGCTCTTTTCCCCCTTCCCTTTTAGTGTTACCAGACCTTTGCTGGACCGATTCTGACGACCTCTGTGCAATGCTAGACCCATTGAGGAGCCCGAGGAGTCATGAGCACACATTCCTGTCGTTTTCTAGCTCTGCCCTGGCTTCTGATCCTTGTCTTTGCTTTCTTCAGTCTCAATTTCTGTTTTCTGCTCTCAGACTCCCAGGTTCAGCACCTCCTGTATGAGGTTATCATGAAACTTGCTGAAAACAAAATTGTGACTTAGAGTATTCTGGGTACTCACTAAAATTTCAGAGTAAGTGGATAGAGACTAAATACTTGTTCCTTCTTGCTTATACAAAGTGATATTTTCCAATCGTTTTTTTTTAAATCTTGGATGACCTTCCTTAGGACTAGTACTTGATTTATGTTTTTCATTTGTTCATCTTTAAGTCAAGTCTTTTTACACACTGCTGTTATGAAAGAGTTCTCCTAGAATTCCACTGTTCAAAATATCTTCCTATGAGTAGAGTATATTCTTGGTTAGTAATTTCTAAGAATTCATATTTTACAAGGAATGAAAACAATATTGTTCTTCTCTTCTGTGTGTTTTATCTGTGGATTTTATGATAAATTTCCTTTTATCTCTCTTCATCTCTCTCCCTCTCTGTGTATACATGTGTATTTATTTATGTGTATGTATGTATGTATACATGTATATGCATAAGTTTCATAAGAAAATAATGACAAATTATGACTTTAACTGTGTGTGTGTGTCTGTCTGTGTGTGTGTGTGATTGGTAGTATCTCCCTACAAAACAAATACCTTTGAAGTTGGTCTCACACAGACTGGGATTTTGTCCTTTCCGAGTTCTCAGGGTGACTTGTTCCCAAGGCTTCAGTGTCTGCTTGCAAAGATTTATCGTAGCTCCAGTTTGTTTAAATTGTAAAAACAGACTTTCCTGCAAAAGGAAGTCAAAGATGATGCTAGGGGTATGCACACGCAGAATAATCTATGTGAAATGAAAAAAAATCCAGGGAGAGGAAGGAATTCTTATTTTTAGGCTTTCCTTTCTGGATGTTTGTGTGACTGCTGCTCCTGGGAACTGAGCTGCCTCTCACACTTCCGATGCCTGGCCCGCCTAGGCATTCCCTCCAACTAGAAAAGAAAATGACTTCTCATTTAAGTTTGATTGTCTCTGCTAACCAGGCAGTACAGACAATGTTTTCCAACTTCATGAGACATTAGGTGAAACCTTCCTTAATGCAGCTACTGGAATCTTCAAGTCATGCAACTCTTGAGTTTCAAATTAGGGGACAAAATGGGGGGAAAGGGGCGATAGGGAGAATTCTAAAAAGCTGAAACATGATAGTCATAGGGAAATGATTTCAGTCATTCACTAACCTGAAGTTCGCACGAAACTCCAGTTCCCATGAGTTTCTAACAGAGGGTCTTGGGGCAGTGCAGCCTTCTGATCTCTAATATAATATGAGTAGTGAATGGATTTGATTGGACTCCAGACATTTGCTTCCTTAACTTTGGAATCTTGGTTTTGAGTCCGAATGCCTTTGAATCTTCTAAAAGAGGCATCTTTGTAGTGGGTGCACTGGAAGAGCATGTCATCATACCACCTGCTGGGACACATGCAAGTGACAGAACCTTCTGCTTCGCTGCTCTTCATTTTCTGCCTCCCATAAACTATTCCTTAAAATCAGTATTCTATCCTAGATATAAAAAGAAATACATTTTGAAAGATTTATTTATGAGTGATTTGAGTATGAGTATGATGACTCTTCCGCCTGCATGTATGTATGGGCACCACCTGAGTACCTAGTGCCTCAGAGGTCAGAAGAAGGTTATTGATTCCAAGAACTGGGAGCCAACACGTGGGTACTGGGAATTCTACCTGGAGCCTCTGCCACAGAAACAAGTATTCTTCACTGCTGAACCGCATGTTCCACCTCCCAAAAGAATATTTTAAGCTCTGTTACTTTAAAATGCCATGAAACTTATACTAAATAGGAACTATTCATAAAGGAAAAGTGTCTATTTATTCTAATATATGTATATATTAAAATTATATATATATATAGTGTTTTGCGATAGGTCTCAGGTAGTCCAGGTTAGATTTGAATGCCCTGTGTAGCAGAAGATGGCTTTGAATTCCTCATCCTCCTGCCTCCATCTCCCAACATTGGTTGTTAGACTAGCTGAGACTAGCTGTTAGTTCAGCTTGGAATTTTTTTCCCAGTCACAAACCCTCCTTATTTATTAGCACAGAGAGTGCTCCCCCTTCTCTGTCTCTTTCTCTCTTCTCCCTCCTCTCTCCTATGTGTGTACATGTGTGTGTGTGTGCGTGTGTGTGTGTGTGTGTGTGTGTGTGTGTGTGAGTGTGTGTGTGTGTGTGTGTGTGTGTGTGTGTGTGAGAGAGAGAGAGAGAGAGAGAGAGAGAGAGAGAGAGAGAGAGAGAGAGAGAGACTAAGAAAATTTGAATTCATGTTGTTAGGAAAGTGAGAATCCCAGCTCAAAATCCACCTACACTTTGTAACCTTTGAATCATTAATATAGCTGAGCTACAACATTAAAACCGTGTATAAAATTATGCACTTCGATTTCTCCTGTGACAAAACTCTAGGGAACGTGTTTATATTTATTAATTTAGTATCCACGGCCCTCAAGAAACAAAGGCAAAAGGACTCAATTATAGGTAATTGATCTCACTTGCCCTGAAACAAGGGTCAGAGTCCTTCTGCATCTTCTTCTCTCCTGAATGAGTAATGTGCGTGAGTTGACAACATGAGAAGGGATGGAAGCACCTGAAACTCTGGTGCACTCTCTGCACTGAGCGAAGCTTGTTTCGAACTTTTCTGTGAATGCCTACTTTTCTGAATTGTAATTGCCAATGTTTATGTAAATTTTGCCTAAACTTTAATTTCTCTTCTGAATGCTTTCCACATCTGGTCTTTGCCCTTTCTTTTATTATTTTTTACCTCACAAAGCTTAACCTCAACACAGACAATATTCTCCCCTAAAATTGCTACACCGAAGGAGACTGATTATCATTGCATAAATATTATCTACAAATAAGATTTTTTGACTGCCCACCCGTGGAAGGCACTGAACTAGACCTTGCAATAAATGCTACTGAATAACTTCCACCTTTGTTCATAAGATTTGTGATGCTCAAAAGGAAGGCCCAAATTACCTCATATCCTAGCGTCTGCTATGCTCTGAATATGGATTTCTTTTTTCTATGTCACATTCTGGAAACTCTTATTATGAAGTAGTCATTCCTTACACGAATTTTTTAGGTCCTCATAAGCTCCCTCTTACTAGTTTCTCATTCAGATAGGCTCGGAAATCAAGCCATTCATAAGAATGTCTGTAGGCTTAGTCTTTGGACATTAAAGAACACATGGCCTTTTCTTCCATAAATAAGAAAGTGTTACCACGTAGGTATGTTGACTAATGTTGCTTTCCTTTCATGGAAAATTTCTCATTATCTTTATACTTGGCAGTTTTGGGGGATGTTTTTTTACTTTTGAAAATTGCTATTCTTTATGGACACATGATTACATTTTATTTCAGCTATAACGGACTTATTTGTATTTTATGTGTAAGTGTCTGCACATGGATACATGCACCACATGCATGCCCGGTGCCTGATGATGCCAGAAGCAGGGGTTAGATCTCCTGGAACTTGAGTTGCACCCATGAGCTGCCACGTGGGTATGGAGAAATGAACCCAGGTCCTCTGCAATATCAGAAAATACTCTCTTCTGCTGAAGCATCCCCCAGCTTCTAGGTGTAAATGTTAATTGAAATATCCATGCTGTTAGTACCTAAACTGCAGAAGGACCCAACAAAAAACGAGAACTTCAGACCAATTTCACTTATGATTATTGATGCAAAAATACTCAATAAAATCTGTTTCTTAACTAGTCCCACTCATTCTCAAAGGTCTTCTTGAGACCCAGGAGGACTAGGGATTTGGAATGGAGACTATCCTAGACAAATGGGAAGGATCTACTTCCCAGAAGAACTAAGACAACCAAGAATTCAGGGTACAGGAACATGCTATTAGGTATATAATGCTACTGTTTTCTGCCTTAGTCTAAACTGATGCTCACCCTCTGCAGAAGCAGACACAAATCTGTCTTGATTTTGCTACCAAGTTTTCAGAACTTTTATTATGAAGGAAGAATAAGTGTTTCTCATAACCATTCTCGGCTTCTCTACCTCAACTTTTTTTTCTTTTTTCTTTTTTTTTATTTGATATATTTTTTATTTACATTTCAAATGATTTCCCCTTTTCTAGCCCCCCACTCCCCGAAAGTGCCATAAGCCCCCTTCTCTCCCCCTGTCCCCGTTCTGGTTTTGCCCTATACTGCTTCACTGAGTCTTTCCAGAACAAGGGGCCACTCCTCCTTTCTTCTTGTACCTCATTTGATGTATAGATTATGTTTGGGGTATTCCAGTTTTCTAGGTTAATATCCACTTATTAGTGAGTGCATACCATGAGTCACCTTTTGAGTCTGGGTTACCTCACTTAGTATGATGTTTTCTAGCTCCATCCATTTGCCTAAGAATTTCATGAATTCATTGTTTCTAATGGCTGAATAGTACTCAATTGTGTAAATATACCACATTTTTTGCATCCACTCTTCTGTTGAGGGATACCTGGGTTCTTTCCAGCATCTGGCAATTATAAATAGGGCTGCTATGAACATAGTAGAGCATGTATCCTTATTATATGGTGGGGAATCCTCTGGGTATATGCCCAGGAGTGGTATAGCAGGATCTTCTGGAAGTGAGGTGCCCAGTTTTCGGAGGAACCACCAGACTGATTTCCAGAGTGGTTGTACCAATTTGCAACCCCACCAGCAGTGGAGGAGTGTTCCTTTTTCTACCTCAACTTTTTGTTAGCACTTATATGCAAGTGAGATCATGATGAGATCTTTTTAGGCCTGTCTTATTTCACTTAGTATAATGTCCTTCTGCTTTGGCCATGTCTCAAATGATAATGTCCCCCTCCCACCCTTTCTAAGGCTCAAAAGTATTCTGTTGTGCTTATAGAACATATTTTTGAATTCCCTCTTCTGATGATAGACACTTATGTTGTTTTAAAGTTAGCTAAATACACATATTTTAAAAGGAAAACCTTAAAAGTTGATTTAATTATTTATTATTTTTGAGATTAGTATCAGTTAGAACATATGTTGATTGATTCACCTATGAGTATTTTGGACATATAAATGCAGAATAAATGTTTTTGAAGGAAAGCTTGGCTTCATTTTTTTCTGCTTTTGACCATGGGTGGCATTGACCAGACTGGGATTCAGATCATGAATTTGCTTTATTGTACATTTGGCAATTCAACCTTTCTGACCCTCAAGTTTCTAACCTGTAAAATTGGAGTAATTTTGTATGCAGCCAGTGATTACTAGTATGATGGATGATTTAATGCAAAATGCACATTTCTAGTTATAGCCAGTGTCAGATATATGGCAACTATTACTGTAGCTCTTAGTTGGGTTTGAAAATGTGTTTGAAAAACCATATCAGTTTTTAAGATTATACTTGATCTTTAAATATCATTAAACTTGTTATGATTAGGTTGATATCCCTCCTGACTTTCTCTTGGCATTCCTATTCCCATATACTGCAGTTATGAACAAATTAATTTGAGGAGAAATTAAAATATACAATCATAAATGAGGGTTTAAAAGCCTAAGTATCAGGACACAAGTATTCAAATGACCTCTTGAACATGCCCCTTAGGGAAACTCTAAATTATACCAACATTAAGGTCACTTTGGACAATCATTTCTGAACTTCCTTTAAAAAATGCTTTCAAAGTCAGTATGCAAGCCACTACAAATACTGATGACAGGACGTTTGTCTCCCATTGTATTGAAATAAAAAGTGACACCTAGCTTACATTCTTCATGAAAACTTACCATGATTAGAGTCACACCAAGATACTTTATATTGTTTGTGGCTATTATGAAGGGTGTCGTTTCCCTAACTTCTTTCTCAGCCTGCTTATCCTTTGAGTATAGGAAGGCAACTGATTTGCTTGAGTTGATTTTATAATCTGCCACTTTGCTGAAGTTGTTTATCAGCTGTAGGAGTTCTCTGGTGGAGTTTTTTGGGTCACTTAAGTATACTATCATGACATCTGCAAATAGTGATAATTTTACTTCTTCCTTTCTAATTTGTATCCCTTTGACCACCTTATTTTGTCTAATTGCTCTAGCTAGAACTTCAAGTACTATATTGAAAAGATATAGAGAGGGCAGCCTTGTCTAGTCCCTGATTTTAGTGGGATTGCTTCAAGTTTCTTTCCATTTAGTTTGATGTTGGCTACCGGTTTGCTGTATATTGCTTTAACTATGTTTAGGTATGGGCATTGAATTTCTGTTCTTTCTAAGACTTTTAGCATGAAAGGATGCTGAATTTTGTCAAATGCTTTTTCAGCATCTAAGGAAATGATCATGTGGTTTTATTCTTTGAGTTTGTTTATGTAGTAGATTGCATTGATGGATTTCCTTATATTGAACCATCCCTGCATCCGTTGGATGAAGCCCACTTGATCGTGGTGGATGATGGTTTTGATGTGTTCTTAGATTTGGTTGGCAAGAATTTTATTGAGTATTTTTGCATTGATATTCATAAGGGAAATTGGCCGGAAGTTCTCTTTCTTTGTTGGATCTTTGTGTGGTTTTGGTATCAGTGTAATTGTGGCTTCTTAGAATGAGTTGAGTAGTGTTCCTTCTGTTTTGTGGAACAATTTGAAGAGTATTGGTATTAGGTCTTCTTTGAAGGTCTGATAGAATTCTGCACTGAAGCCACCTGGTCCCGTATTTTTTTTTTTGGTTGGGAGACTTTTTATGACCCCTTATTTCTTTAGGGGTTATGGGCCTGTTTAGATGATCTATTATATGACAAGAACTTCAGGTCACTGAAGAAGGAAATTGAAGAAGATCTCAGAAAATGGAAAAATTTTCCATGCTTGTGGATTGGCAGGATTAATATAGTTAAAATGGCCATCTTGCCAAAAGCAATCTACAGATTCAATGCAATCCCTATCAAAATCCCAACTCAGTTCTTCACAGAGTTAGAAAGAGCAATTCTCAAATTTATCTGGAATAACAAAAAACCCAGGATAGCTAAAACTATTCTCCACAGTAAAAGAACTTCTGGGGGAATTAGTATCCCAGACCTCGGCAATACTACAGAGCAATAGTGTTAAAATCTGCATGGTATTGACACAGGGACAGGCAAGTGGACCAATGGAATAGAATTGAAGACCCAGAAATGAATCCACACACCTCTGGTCACTTGATCTTCGACAAAGGAGCTGAAAACATCCAGTGGAAAAAAGATAGCCTTTTCAACAAATGGTGCTGTTTCAACTGGAGGTCAGCATGCAAAAGAATGAGAATTGATCCATTCTTATCTCCTTGTACTAAGCTAAACTCCAAGTGGATCAAGGACCTCCACATAAAACCAGTCACACTGAAACTAATAGAAAAGAAACTGGGGAAAAACCTTAGGCACAGGGGAAAAGTTTCTGAACAGAACACCAATAACTTATGCTCTAAGATCAAGAATTGACAAATGGGATTTCATAAAATTACAAAGTTTCTGTAAGGCAAAGGACACTATCAAAAGGACAAAATGGCAACCAACAAATTGGGAAAAGATCTTCACCAATCCTACATCAGATATAGGGCTAATATCCAATATATACAAAGAACTCAAGAAGTTATACCCCAGGGAACCAAATAACCCTATTAAAAATGGGGTACAGACCTAAACAAAGAATTTTCACCTGAAGAAATTCGGATGGCTGAGAAGCACCTTAAGAAATGCTCAACATCATTAGCCATTAGGGAAATGCAAATCAAAACAACCCTGAGATTTCACCTCACACCAGTCAGAATGGCTAAGTTTAAAAACTCAGGAGACAGCAGGTGTTGGGGAGGATAGGGGGACAGAAGGGGGCTTATGTGACTTTCGGGGAGTGGGGAACCAGAAAAGGGGAAATCATTTGAAATGTAAATAAAAAATATATTGAATAAAATTTAAAAAAAAAGAAAAGAACCAAACAAGACATAAAAAAAATGTTGGGCCTTCAGTGGAGCTGTCAAGCTGTTGCCCTACTTGTTCTCTGGAAGGCATTCAGACTGTGGGGTCTGTTGCCCTGTATCCATTGGTACTCCTTGGAGGGCTTCTGCCTGTGGTGTCTTCAGAGGAGTAGACAAGCTGGTGATTTGCCCCAGCAGAAGGCTGGAGGGGGAGTGGAATTTGGGGTGTCGGATCTTCGGTTGTGATAGTTACTGGATCCTCTGGGGTCCTGGGCATTGCCTGCTCCTGCAGTTGAGAGGGCCCCTTATCTATTGCCCTGTGTGCACTGGAACTCCTGGGAGGCTTTCAGACTGTGGTGTCTTCAGAGGAGCAGACTGAAAGTAATTTTATTGTTGTTGTTGTTGAGTCTTTTTATTTTTTATTTTTTGGAAGAGCAAGGAACAACATAAAATTATGTGGGTAAAAAAGTGGAAAATCTTGGAGGATTTGGGTATGGCAAAATGTGATCAAAGAAGTATGAAAAAAATTAATAAAAAAGAAAAAAATACCAAAAAAACCCATCCATGTGTACCTTGTCAAGATAATGATACCCTTAATTGCTCATTGGCAAGTCTGTCTCCCACCTCACAACACCTCATTGCTTTACCTCATATTTCTGCCTTCTCATGGAGAAAACACAATCATCTAATCCAAGAGCACCTTCTCAGTTTGAGCTCTGTGTGCTCACAGGCAGCTTGACGAGATGGACACTTTCTTTTGGAACACTGAAGGAAGGTCGTTCTTGTCACTGGAACAGTTACTGCCTGTTGTCCTAACCCCTCTGTGTTTCATTTGTCTGTTGCTGAACACCCCCATGCTCTTCTAGGCATTTGTTTGCTTGTTTGCTTAGGCTGTGGCTGGCAAGCTGCAGTTGGTTTCTGCTGGTTGCATCTACGGTAGTCTTATAGAAGACTTTGATATGATGACAGGTTTGTGTTAATGGAAGCGCTTGTATAATTATTTGAATGCTTTATAGTATTCTTATATTCACTGTTCGTGCACTATAAGTTGGGTAATGGGAAAAGGGAGATGCAGATATAAATAATAAGAAATGAATGTCTTAGATGAATATAATTGAGATAAAAAGGAAATTTGGCATTTAAGTAATGAAGAATAATTAGATTCAATGGAATTGAGCCTATTGACTGAATAATTATGAGAAAAGGGAAAATCAAAGAATTTGTATTATGCATTGAAAATATAGAACATAAAGCTCATGTTTCTAAGGAAAAGGGAATATGATAGATTTTATAAAAACAAGAAATAAAATTAACCTCTTGGGAGCTTGATAAATATACATATTTAAGTCAGTGAAAAATTTCTTTTTTTCCTTTATTAAATGTGCATATGTGCATGCACATATGCATATGGGGGACCCTGGAGGCCAGAAGATAGTGTCTTCTTTCTGTTAGAGTTTCAGTTATAAGTAGTTGTAAGATATTCATTATAAGTGTTTGAAACTCAGCTCTGGTCCTCTGTGAGAGAAAGTACCACTCTTACCCACTGAGCTATCTTATTGATGGCTCACTGAAATTTCATTGTGGGAGAAATTATGGATGTGTGTTTTGAGGCATTCTAGTATTTTCCCATTTTAGTGTAGAAATGAATTTTTGAAATCCCAGAAAATTATCCTTACCTGGATAAAATATTTATATTTATATTTGTCTGCTAGGAAGTATACCAATAGAATGCTTGAAGATGTAGTCAAATGTGCTGGGGAAGAAGCGAGATCTATGATTGTCCTTTGTTAGACAGCATAATAAATTGCATGAAGCTCCACATTGTGTGCTTTAAGTAATCTGTTTGTTTTTCAGGACCATCCCCACCCTTGCCTATGATCCATTCTCCTGTGTTAAATATTCAAAGGAACAAGAGAATTCACTTGACGAATTAAACTATTCTGAAATGTCAAGTGGAAATGTAGCTTGATGGGAAGGGCCTCTCACCAATCCTGGAGCTAGTGTGTCAGCCATGCACCAGTTCCCAGTGGTTCCTCATATCTGCCCAGTATGTGCCATGGAGCACAGATGCAAACCAGTATTCTCTGTCTGTCTGTCTGTCTGTCTGTCTGTCTGTCTCTCTCTCTGTGTGTGTGTGCATATGCATGTTTTCATGTTTATGTGTGTGCTATAGCATGCAGATGCTAACGTTTGATATCAATAATCTTCCCTGTATCATTCTCCATATTATTGCTTTAGAGGCAGGTTCATTCAAACCCAGAGCTCACCAATAAGGCTGATTTTATTGGCCTGCTTGCTGTGGGAATTCTCAGTCTTTTGGCCTTAAAGGCTAGAATTATAAGTCAGCTCCCATGCCCACTGTCTTTCACTTTTGTTCCTATGAAACATTCATTTGATAAATGGCAATTGAGGGGTAAAGGGTTTTTTTTTTAGTTCTCAGTTGCAAGTTACAGTCCATCATTACAAGAAAGTCAAGGCAAGAACATGAAGCATCTAGTCACATCCTCAGTCAAGAACACAGAGAAAATAATTACATATGTACTTACTGCTCAGTTCACCTTCTCTTTTCCATAGTCTAGGACCCCAAATCAAGGGCATGGTGTCACCCATATTAGACTGTCTTCTGACATCAATATATAGTCAAGACAAACACCACAGACATGCCCACAGGTCACCTGATATAGAAAATACCTAGACTGCATCAAACTAAAATAAGCCAGAACATGCATGTAGCATTAAGATGGTTCTGAGGATCCAAACTCTGAGCATTTTGCTCTAACTACTTAGTCATCTATCATGCTAGCCCTTAAACAAGGTCTTATTTAAAAACACAATGCAACAAATAAATAAAAACCAAGAATCTAGGGTGGAAACTGTGGTGCTTTGGACTCTTTTCACCAGTACTCTCTTATCACTGCCGATGTCTTACAGGCACAAAAGATGCCTATAAGCATAGAAGCATGGCAGAGTTCTTTGCAATACAAACTTTTAAATTCTTTTCTGTGCAAGAACCACTGCTTTATTTGGCATTTTCTTGTCTTTCTACCACTTTTTAAACATTTTATTAAATGCGTGTGTAAATCTCCTTTTGTTTTCACACGTGTAGATGGGCATTTTGTACATGTCTGTGCGTGCTATGAGGGAAGTCCAGGCATCATCACAAAGTATCATTCTTTAGGAACTGCCAGCTTCGTTTGGGGATAGGGTCTCTCACAGGCCTGGTGAGAGCCAGGTGTGCTAGGCTGGCCAAGAAACAAGCTCCACAGATTTGTCTGTTTCTGCCTCTTTGACACTGACATCACAAGTGTGTAGCACCATGCTTAATTTTTTTTTTTTACATGAGTTCTTGGGAATCAAACTTATTTAACCACATCAGCAAGATAAGTAGTTTCCTCCCTGAACTATCTCCCAAGCTTATGTACATCATCTTAAAAGACACAATTCACTGGGTATCTGTTTTGCCTAACATCGTAATAACTTGATTTAGTCTCTAACCTACATAGTCATACTACACTAATAAAATCATTAGATTAAATACCTAGAACAGTCACAGGATCAAATTGGCAAAATATATAGATAATTAATATAAAACTAATAATTGATATGTGCCTAGGTTTAGACAATGTCTCATAAATCCTGGATATACCATGAAGAACTAAAGAAAGCAAGCTCTGAATGTAAATAACATACTTGGTTTTGCTTCATTTTAGCTTTGGGCAGCCTTGGGATTGAGAATTCAGAGAAATTGCCTTATTCTCTGACTCTAATGTTAAATCCATCCATATCCTAGTATTACATGCAAGAGCTTTGAGTTGGATTGGAGAAAAGTTTTTTCTGTCATACAGGACTTTAAAAAAAAATCCCTGAGAAAAATGAATCTAACTTGTTATTTGTGAAATTTTATCTACAAGAGGCAGATAAATGAACCATTATGAAAGAAATCAATCTCCAAGGTTTAGACAGTGGAGCATAAAGTATCAGGGAAACTGGGGAAATACCTCCAGTACTACTATTGTTAGCCATGTACAGTAGTAATGGAGATGAGAGCCTTTCTGCTATTTTAAGATCACACTTTTGTCATTTAGTCCCATTATTATGAAATAAATGAAGTATGATTTCAGTGAATCTCATTCATATAATAGAGAAAAGAAGCAAATAGGATAGCAAAGCTCATGAAACTATCTGGAAGCTCTGAGGGCCAGGGAAACTTAGTTAAAATCATTGAATTTTTATGAGGCAATATGAATGCGAAGCGTGTTTTGCAGCTAGATATTCTTATGTCATGAATGCATCTTTGAATAAGGTTTCTGAATCACTTACGTTTATACTGAAGTGAGACAATTTAGGTAATTGTCATAATTGTGGCCATGTTCTGGATTGCTTTTCAATTCCCACTTCCAATTGTCTGCTCTTTCTGTGGGACACAAGAGATGCAAAACTGGAGAAATATGATTTTTTTTATAGTTAGCTACCCCTATTAATGAGATTAATCTACATTAGTCAGAAATTAAATATTAAATTAATCTATATTAGAGAGAGAAATTACATACTCACTTCGAAGTCCCCTAGTGTGATGTTTCCAAAGCAGCGTTGTGATTTATGTAAATCACATACTCTCAGAGTTTGTCGGACTTAATTTAATACTCTGCACTCAGAAAAAGTTTTCTAAAATTATCACAGAAAGGCAAAAATCAAAACTACTTGAACTACTTGGAATTTTAGAAAGTCTGAAAAGGTAATGCTTCTTGAGATATGTATTATATATATATACTAATTTTCTCATGTTTCATATTTTTTTCTATGGTCAATGACTGCCATTATCTACTGGCACATAAGGTACCATCATAGCTGGGGACACTTGCTCCTTTTACACTTTGTAGTATACTCCCAGGTGACTAACAGTATAGTGTCCTGAGATGCACAGCTAGCCTACAGGAATTTGGAATCTTGACCTGGAGTCTGGAAACCTATGGGTAAAAAATAACTGGACCCTCCTATTCTTAATATTTATATTTATAAAGCAGAGATAATAGGATGATAGGACATATCTCTTAACACTGTTGGAATACTGAATTGAGTTCTAATTACAAAAAAAAAAGAAATAGGAAATGGTTTAGTATAGGCTAGGTTCTCAACAAAAACAGCCAGAGTTGTTCTCTTTCTTTTCAATCTAAGGAGTTCTTTATGGAAATGTTGGGGAGGAATGGCCCATGTGCTTTGTAACTTCAACTGTTCTTCCTCAGATGCTGTTTTCAGTTTGTTCTTTCAGTTAATCTGACTAGAGAGAATGTCATATGGAGTAATGAATGTTTGAAGATGTCCTTCACCATACACTCATTAATGGAAACACCTTTGAAAGTCATTAGTATCCTGGTTACTTTGAGTATATCCAAGAATAAGAACCTAGAGACTTCATTGAATAATTTCCTGGCTATCTGTGAGTTATTTTTCTTTTTGTTTAATGAAATTCATTGCTTGGGAGAAGTGGAATGCACTTTTTTCATGGATGCTATCCTTCAATGTCAAGATGGCTGCGGCCCATCTTCTTTCCCAAACCTTGTTCCCTTTATGCATCACATGCTGCAGTGATTATGTCCTCTTTTTTCTTGTACTGAACATAAATTCAGTTTCCATTTTCTCTGAGAGTCAGTCATGGAGAGAACTTTGTGCTTAGTAGGGTTTTCTTTTTCTAAACAGTCTATTATCTATTTTTCCTTGTTCATTTATCTTTGTGCTTTAAAATTTTCCTCTCATGAACTGTGCATAGTTCATGTGATGGTTGGGCCTCAAAGTGTAGAAAGTTTTCAGTTTGGGCCAGTAGTGTGGAAGTGCTGCTGTTAAAAAATCACTCTTCCTGTTTTACATGATATGTCTATTAATGCAATCTGATATAGCATTTGCCTTCTGGTGACAGTGTTACACCACTGAATCATATTCAATTTTGCATCCATTATTTCTTCCCTAGTGAATCACAGAACATTTGTCTTTATTAGCTTTCACATATTGATTTCTGCCCTTTCCTTCTTCTATTGATACCAAGCCACATTTTAATCATATCTACCAGACTTGAGTCTTGTATCTTAACATTAAAAAAAAATCCAAGTGGGAATTAAAAAAATGATTTAAGAATGATTCGTTGGGTTCTATCACACTGTGAGGGTACTGAGTACTAACAATCTCTAATGGCAGTAGGGAGGGCTCAATAATTGATTGATATTAATTTTCTTTTGCCTTGAGAATGGTATCATAAATTTTGAATTACTAACAGTAATTGGTTGAGGCTAATTTGCCATGAAAACTATGTGAAGACTTCATGCTTATGAGGCCTACACAATGGGCTGAATTGTGATGATCATGAACCATCGTTTATAAAATGTCTGCTATGATGAGAGTTCCAACCACAGTGATCTTGAATACAATGATTTTCTTCTTATGATGATTTAAAAACACAACCCCAGGGGCAATCTGGATATTTGTTTTTAGTTAGTTAAATGTTATGACTATTTACCAGCTATAGAATAGGAAAATGATCTCTTAGCTAGTTTTAAAGAAATGTTTCGCTATAAGTTGAATATTTGAAACTTTCAAAACTTTAGCTTTTAAGGGAAATATATTTAAGAATTATTCTAACTTTAAATATCTTAGTATGCTCTTAACGACCGGTTTGCAATTTACATTTCACAGAAACGGAGCATTAGAAGGTTTCATGACAGAATTACTACAAAGAGTGACTAATTTCACCAGGTTTCTCTCACTTCGGCAGCACATATACTAAAATTGGAATGATACAGTGATTATGTTCCATAATTTTTAGAATATAAATAAATATAATAATCAATAATGAAAAATATACCCACAGAAGTGCAATTGTGTCACTGAGTGCTAAGACTGGATGGAGGTGTGTCTTTTTTGTTATACATGAAAGTTTCAATGTAGTATTATGTTATTTATACAGCACGTATGTGAATAAACTCAGTGATTATAGCAGTCAGTTCAGTTCACTCAGGTCACTAAGATTCATGGCAAACAAAGAGTTGTCCATACAACATCCACCGAACATTTCAAGTTTTACATTTCAAAATGCATTAAGATTTAAGCCATTTTGTTAAGGTGAAACTGATACTCAGTTTCAAGGGGACATACTATAGGAGATCTTTTCTCTGGGGATATTTCTGGGCAAACTATATTTAAGACTGTGTACTTGAATTAATCTCCGTGCCCTCTGGAATGCAAGCAGGACCCTTCAGTGAGTTAAAGGGCCTCAGTAAAGCAAATGTCCAAGTTTAGGAAGAGTCTGAGTCTTTCCGTCTTGCATGTCAGCCTCCCGTTGTGATGTCAGCTTATTCTTGCTCTCCATCCTTTGTTAGCCTAAAGTGCACACTGTACTTGCCAGCATAATTACGTTTTGAGCTACTACATTAAAATAAGTATATTTCTCTATAAAAACATATGAGTCTGCTTTCTTTATGGCTTCATTTATTTGTGGTCTTAAACTGTTTTTTTTTTAATTATATAGTCAGACTAGCTACAGACAATTCATTATTCCTTCTAACAGAAAAGATGAAAAATGACAAACATTTATTTGTAAACTACCAAGTACATCGTCCTTGCTGTTTCTAATCATAGCTACTTGTTGAAAGTGACTGTTCAAGCTGGAATCACCTAAAAAGAATATTGGTTCTATCCATCCCGGCTGTGAAGACTGTTCAAATAGAGAAAAAGCCTAATTTAATTTAGTTCTCCATTTTTGATATTAAAACTCACAGAACTTGACAGTAGTCCCTGGTGGACTCAGTTCCATCAAGAAAAGCTACACTGGTTGCTCACTGTGAAAACTTGACCCTGTCTTGTAGGACTTCTGAGACATAGCGAGAAACAGGATGTGAAGCCTCTGTGTCTTTGGAGCATAATTTACTGTGCAACTTAAACTCTGGACCTGTTTAATGGTCCCCACAGCAGAGTTTCTAGGCCAACAACTAAATCAGCTGCAATGCTCTGCATTTGCAGACAAGTCTTATGATTTACAAAATTTAATAAGCTGAGATCTCATGACATTTTCCCCTGCCCCCAAGATTCAACTTTTAAAATTGCTGCCAAGGAGGTTGTCAAAGGAACATGTACCCATTGGCATAATGAAACCTTACTTAATTTTTTTAACCACACAAAAGCATATAAATATACTACTTCTATTATTAATTCATTAAACTGAATAATTTCTAGAACATTCCTCTTGCTGAGATGGCATTACATGAGTGATGTTTCTGCATGGTTTTATGGAAGTGATATTTTGGGTTAGTTTTTTTTTTTTTTAAAGAGTCTACCAAATTGAGTTACATAGGAAGGTCAGATGATTTGACAGTTTCTCAACTTTGCGCTGACATGTCAAGCTAAGGTTTGCCATAAGTCAAAGCCCTTTGTCACTACTTGGAAGTTTATTTTGCCCATTGAGGAAACATACAGTGTTTTGTGTTAGCTTCCTCTCTCTCTCTCTCTCTCTCTCTCTCTCTCTCTCTCTCTCTCTCTCTCTCTCTCCAAATCTCAGTTTGGTCACTTATCTGAGTTGTGACATTATATGGTTCTTCGGGTACAGTTTATTTTCAAATGGGGAAAACAAAGTGACACTGTGGAGATTTGATGACGAATACTGTCTCATCATCAATGCCTTGGGGGCTACTGGTACTCCGACTTGCCCATCATGTGATATGGCTAAGCAAGAGCCCCTAAACAAGCACAGGCTGACCCTCCAGACTCCCTGCCTTCTTGACAATCTCTTAAGAACAAGCACACTTGATTTTCCATAGTAAATATAAAGTAAAATGACACCATTCATTAACTCTGAAGGAGAAGGAACTCTGAGGTCACATACTGATGGATGCTTTTCCTGTTGAGATTGTGTACAAAAATATAATGTTTCTTCCATTGTTTAATGCTTATTCACCCTTCCTCTTAAGGATAAATTTCCTTATACTAAAATAGACACATACTACAAGTCTGAAGCGAGAGTCTTCTGTGTCCTGTTTCCTGTCTCCTATTGTTCTTATGTCCTTCATTTCTCCCAGTCAACATCCTGTCTTTTTTTTTTTTTTTACCTCTTCCACTACATAATTCAAGTTCATGTAGATTGGCTCTCCAGTCTTTTTTTTTTTTTCCAATCGAGCCTTAGTGTATTTATTCAATCAAGGAATAGTGTATTTATTACAAACGTATGCATTTCACCACTCTTAAGGAAGATTGGCTTATGTATAATGATAAATGTGAGAAAAGGCAGTTATATTCTCTTATCATAACCTGTGTGCTCAGTTTTCTTTCCACTGCCCGTTTTCATGGGTGTGTGGCAAAGAAAATTGCACTCACCTGAGTTTATTCTGCTCTGCTTCTCTCATGCTGAATGATGAATGTATTTATTCTTCAGCTCAGAATTAATACACCTACCTATACCTCTATCTGTCTGTCTGTCTGTCTGTCTGTCTGTCTGTCTATCCATGCATCCACACCTTGTCTATATGAATGGCCAAATGACAAGCAAAAGCTGAAGGGAACACGTTGGAAAATACTTTATGGGATCAATGAAAAGAATGTTTTATGCTCATTCTTGAACGTCTAAGGCCTGGGGTAAGACAGCTTTTAAGGTCAAACAGAGAGGGAGATTTTCCTCTCCTAAGCATCTATCAACAGTCCTTGGAAGAGCAGTCAGTGCGAGCATAATTTAATATGCCTTCTCCCTGAAAAGAATGTCTCTTTGACATCATGTCACAATGTGAGCTTCAAGTGAAGATTTTCAGGTGGTCTGTTTTTCTGCATTGATTTCCTTTTATCATTTTAGTCACGGCTTCAATACATTTTTTTTTTATGTGTTCTAGAAACAAACAAAAAGTCGTGCTAAACTTCTGCATTCATTTGGCAATCTCCTTCCATCCTGGTAACAATACACAGCTGCCACCCTGCAGATGGCAGACAGCCTTGCTCCAGGATCTGCTGACTGTTAAGTCACTCCTGGCTAGACTATGGTCACTTGTGGCTAGACTGAGGCATGGCTCCCCTGGGGATGAAGGACCAGGTTTGACAAGCACAGCTGAGAAAGGCCAGGCATATCAGAGAGTATCTCTTGCCAGCAGGGGCTGCTGCAGAACAGGAATAGTCAGGTTGTTCTTCCAAGGCAGAACCTGGAAGAATGTCAGATGTGTTGAGGCAAGGAAATGGGAAATGACTGGAGATAATGAAATGAATAGAACTGAAACCAGTCAGGAAACTGCAATTCGCTTTAAAAAAGTCTTGTTAGAACTATATGTTGAGATGTGAATGCAGGTGTGTGTGTGTGTGTGTGTGTGTGTACCATTGGGCACCATTGTTGAGAAAGAAGTTGTAATACTAGAGAAAAAGTATTTAAAAAACGTGCTGTAAAATGTTGAGAACTACAAATACTTTTGGCAAATCTGACGTTAAAAACGTAAAAAAATGATGTCCCCCCCCTTAAACTTTTACTCCTTTTTCTGATGATAAATCGCACAAGCTGAGGATCTTGCAGACATTTTTTTCTATTTGTCATTTTAAAGAGAATTTAATTAAATATTTGCATACTTTATGCACGGTTTATTTTTTAAGGGAAATGTTTCTGTGAATTGTGGTGCTTTAACGTTCTATGACAAGGAAGCAGACTGGGAATGTAAGTTCCCATTTACTGAAGAGAGGTATAAGGAGTGTGTGCACTCGTGCTGGCATATCTCTTTGGACATTATGTGAACCCCACTGTCTTAGGGTAAGGCATTTCCTTAGTACTCTGTATCCTGACAGTTGTGTCATTCTCTTTAATCCCAGAATTCCAGAGGAAAATGAAAGTGGAGGAACAAAACCCTCTTTACAATCACACATCATACAGTTCTGAAGGAATAACTGATCCCTACACTAGAATTAACTTTTAAAAATTGCATTTATTTGTGTGTATGTGTGTGTGTGTACATGTGTGTGTGCATGTGCACCAGAGTATATGTGTAGAGAGCAAAGGACAACTTGGGAGAGTAGGTTTTTTTCTTCTATTGTGTGTAGATAGAACTAATATTGTTAGACTTGGTGGCAGACAACTTCACAGGCTGAGGCATCTCAGCCCTGTATTTGAATTATACATGCAATTCAAGTGAGTCTTTGTTTAAATAGAACCAGTCAAAGTAAATTTTTTTAATAATAAAGCAAGCAAAGAAAAAATATACATAAAATGAAAAATCCTGAACACCTGTTGGTAGAATGCCACAGAGGAAAAGAGGCTCTAATAGAAATGCACTCGCTGTACCCTGCAGTTCAGGAAGATCAGCTAAAATGTCATGCTAAATGAAGGAAAAGGAATGAAAAAGCTGTTGAGTTTAGCTTTATATAAATATTGCAAGCACTTATGTATGCATTGGATTCTCTGATATCTAATTTAAACTATTATTGATTAGAATTCTTCCAAAATGACATTCGGTACCTTGAAAGTAGTTCAGAAAGTCTTTATGAAATGATACGTTATCATTCCTCCCAGGTTTGAACAAGGATTAGCTGAAAAAAAAAAAAACTAGCCGAAAGCTAATGCATGAGTGAATCAGGTTATAAAATTGATAGCATCTATGAAAGTCTTCAAAAATTCAGTTCACTTCGACAGAAACATATTTAGCATCTGCTAGGTGCCAGATACTATATTAGGAATTAAGAATTATTACAAGAATAAGACAATGTTACTTTCCTAAATGAAGTTAGAGGCTCAGGGAGAAGATCAGCAGATTTAAAAAATGTGAGCAGTATCATGGAAGATATTCCCAAATGTACTACAGTCTTTTGGGAGCACTGTGGGGAGGGTTGAGCTATAAACAATGGGAATCAGGAAGAAAGGCTTTATGAAGGACACTATTCTTAAGTTGATTTTCAAGAAGTAATCGAAATTAACTAAAGAAATAGGACTTGGAATTATCTGCAAGGGGTTATTTTGAGTAGTCTACTACTTTCATCTTAGAATCCATTTCATATATGAGACTATGTTATTTTTTTTAGAAGCTTTGATTTTAATCCCTCTAAGGGCAGCCTGACTCTTCAAAGAGACGAGTTTAGTCATTCAAAAAATATAGTCCAGAAATTCTACTGTTAAGGAAATGAGAGGGTGGACCACTGACTCACTAACAAGCCACTAATGGAATCATTTATATGCCAGACACACCTCTGGGTACTGAGGTTAGAGCTGTGGCTAAAGACTTCCCCTGCTTTTAGTCTGATGCCAATCTACCCATCAATCTACAGCTGTTTTGCTTTATAAACATTTTATAGTGGTGTTGATGTGGCACAGTAGGGAAAGCCACTTGCTGCAAAACACAAGAGGAGTCCCACTCTGGGGCCAACTCTCCTGATGTAAGGAGAGAACCAACCCCACATGTTGTCCTCTGAACTTCACATGAACAAACTAATCAAAGTATATTTGTATACTAATCAAAATAATGAATTAAAAATTCCATGTTTGGCTTTCTTTACTTCCTGGACTAGTTCTATAAGATGACAACTCCACATTGGCTGGTCCTTAAGTCTGCTTGATGCATCTCTCACACTCTGGACTTCATGAGTAAAAGAACCTGAGACTACCTCTTCATTAGCTTGACTCTAACTTGGTCTTTGGAGATTATCATTTTTTAATGGGAAAAATAAGTGAATATTTGAGGTTATTGTGGGGCAAAATTTATTTTATATAAGGGATACCACTTCATAGTGATTGTAGTATACTGGGATGAGAGGAGTCATTTAATCTTTAATTAGTATTTAATTATACTAATTAAAAATTGTATTTCGTAATGTTAGAACACCAGAGACTGGGTAATGATTGAAGAAAAATATTTATTGTTTTACAATTCTGGAGACTGGAAAGACCATGATGACTGGGCATGTATGCCTCAAGAAATTTTTCTACAAGTGTATTTTAAGATAACAATGCTTAAGTGAACAAGAGATGGAAAGGAGAGAGAGAGAGAGAGAGAGAGAGAGAGAGAGAGAGAGAGAGAGAAGAACAGTTTGTGTAGTTTGTGTTGAAAAATACAAGAGATAGTGTGAGTTTAGACAATAGGTTGTATATCCTAAGCACCAGCAGGTGACTGAGACTGACACAGATACTTACATCCAACCATGGCAGTGATGTCAGGGACCCCTGTGATTCAAGTAGGGGAAGGATTGAAGGAGCTAAAGTGGAGGGCGACTCTATAGGAAGACCAGTAGAGTCAACTAATCCAATCCCCAGGGAGTTCCCAGAGACAACAACCAACTGGGCAGCATACAAGGCCTGATATAACCCCAAACATACATAGCAGAGGACTGTCTGGTCTGGCCCCAGGGAGGGAAGATGAGCCTAATCCTTGAGAGACTTGAGGCCTTAGGAAAAGGGGGTGCAAGGTGGGGGAGAAAAAAGCACCCTCTTGGAGGCAAGAGGGGAGACAAGGAGAGGGGGTAACAGCTGGAATGTAAATAAATAAAATAATAAAAAAAGAAAGAGAATGGAGAGGGTGGCAAGTTACTAAGAGAGAGAAGGGATCATAGAGGAAAATGAGAGGTTGAGGTGAGATCCTGAGTTTATTTGGGAAGATTATGAAGTTAAAGAGCTTTTATACTAAAGATCAATTAAAGCAGGAAGTTGAGTCTGTAGAGTTCAGATGAGAGGATTAGAGTGAATGTATACACTGAAATTCATTATTATATAGATGGAAATCATCACTTGAAGGACACAAAATGAAACTGAGAAATGGTGTTTAATTGGCTAGGAAATAGTGTTTAAATCACCTGAATAGTAGCCATGTAGGGCAGGCTGGATCAGGGAGGAAGAGTCTGGAGAAAAAAAAAAAAACCTACAGGGAACACAGATTGATGTAGGCTTTGTTACCGAAGCCTGAGGAAGAGTCTGTGGAGTGAAGCCATGATCATCCCTAAAGTAATGAAGCAGTATTCGACAAAACCAGAACGGGGAAGTGGGAAGGGGTGGGTGGGAGGACAGGGGAAGAGAAGGGGGCTTACGGGACTTTCGGGGAGTCGGGGGCTAGAAAAGGGGAAATCATTTGAAATGTAAATAAATTATATCGAATAAAAAAAATTAAAAAAAAAAGAGTTCAATGAAATGAAAACAGAAGATGCCGATTGACTCTGTCCTAAGGTAGGCGACCACAATGGGGACTGAGAAGCACTTTAGTAGTGTCGTGAGTGGAGGACATCTTGGAGATGGTTAGAGAAGCTGATGGCAAAATTGACAGAATGAGGCCGAACCGCTTTACTGAAAAATATAGTTTTGGAGGTTAGCTGAGGGGAACATGATGAACCCAGAGAGAAGCAGTTCTGGAAAGCTGCTGAACTTGAAGGATGACCTTGGGTGCTACTAAAGATTAAAAGGATCCATTTGAGAGGGAAGAGATGAAGATATATGAAAGACAGAAGGTAAAAACCACAGTTTAGAGGAAAAGGAGGGGCCTTAGAAAGACAAGTGGGATGGAATACAACGTATGTGTCAAGGGATTAATGTACAATAGGAAAAGGGTGGGATGCCAGCAGTGGGAAATAACACCTTCCTGAGGAGTATCTCATTTTTCCTCCTGGAGATAGGAGTGGAAGCTCTTCTGTAAAATAGAGATGGAAGTTGTTGATGGTATAAATGGGTGCCTATGGTATTTAAACCTTAGTCTTATTCTTACGTTTGGCTTGCTTTGTTCTTTTTGTTCTAACCTCGAGTTCTTACTGGAGTCTGAATGTAATCTTCAAACAAATCAGGATGAACTTGGGGCGCACCAATGATCAGGATACCCAGAAATACATGCACTTCAATTCTGAGCAAAGTATTCATTCAAATAAGGAGTGACCCACAATCTATCAGGAAGAATTCTGGTAGACTCTGGTCTAGCTTATGACCCTGAGGACCAAGGACCTGCTCTCCCCAATTCTATCATCAAAATAAACAAAAAGGAAACTTGAATTTTAGACTATCCTTCATTCCAGGTGGCCATATATAAAGGTTAGGATTAAATGATACAGCACATGTGTTCTTAGTGTCTTAGACAATCTAGGCCAGCTTCATTATGGAGGCAAAGGCCTACCTCACTTATCAGATAAGTCACAAAGAACTCCAGATCATCTGCTCCAAGACAGCCCCAAAGGCAGATGCATCACTCAGGAGGTGGAGCCCAATCAATGATGCTAGTCAGGCCTTTGTAAAATCAAACTGTTATGTTGCTACCTGTACTCTATCTTCTTCCTACAAGGCCACTCTGCCTCTATCAGTTGTGCAGAGAAAAGTATGGTAGACTTTACTGGGTTTGCCATGCACTCTTTCGGAGTTAAGTCATTATGTATTCATACCTAGTGGTAGTCCCATGCCCCATGTCAATCCTTGTTACTTTTAATGGTTATAGGATTAGGCTCATTTTTGTTTTGTTTTGTTTCCTTTTCTTTTTATTCTGACATTTATTCTCAATACTAATAAAGTATACTTATTATTATTGCTATTATTTTGCATATGCACATTCATATATAAGTTAGTTTGTGTATAAGAGTGTACATGGGTATAAGGGTGTCCATGCATGTATACATGTGAATGCGTGTGGAGGCTATAGGACAACCTTAGGTATCATTTCTTATATGATATATCTATTCATTTCTATCTTGGTGATAGGGTCTCTCTCCAGCTTAGAACCCACTTAGTAGAAAAAGGGTCAATAGCCAGGGGAGTTTCAGTTTCTATCTACTTCCACCTTCTGTGCAATGGAAATACCCAGTTTTTGTTTGTTTTCTTGATTTGCTTTTTTTGCTGGTTTACTGGTTTTAACTTGGGTTGTGTAGAACCAACCCATGATGCTTTGTTTGCAAGTACTTTACTAAGCTATGAGCTATGTCTCCAGACTTAGTTAAATTATCTGTTGATATTCTCAGGTGCTTTGTCATCGCCTCAGATTTCAAAAGGTCTAATTGGAATTACTCAGTCACTGAAGTCAGTTTGTCTCCTATTCAGATGACTCAATAATCACTAGAGATCACAGCCCTGTTTTCCTAACCTGACTTGCCATCAGGCACATTCTAGCTTGCAGTGCCGGACTTAGTACTGTAAGTATCAGTTCAGATGGTATTGTGATGAGAGAAATTGGAAGACTTCCTAGAGAGCTCTCACTGTGGATGATCTAAGGTCTCTTACATGTCTAAAGTCTCATAGGTTAATACTACACACTTTCTTCTCTCAGATGGGCAGATGTTTAACAGCAGTGTGATTTCATGAAAACCATATGTCTCAATGAGAGTTCTAACCTGTCAAGTGAATATGCAAATATGAGGATC
Source organism: Apodemus sylvaticus (assembly GCF_947179515.1). Classification (NCBI taxonomy): domain Eukaryota; kingdom Metazoa; phylum Chordata; class Mammalia; order Rodentia; family Muridae; genus Apodemus; species Apodemus sylvaticus. Next base: position 40,674,624 of record NC_067479.1, read on the forward strand.
ATGTTCTTACTATAATGAGTAATTCAAGTCAGACTTGTGAGACACTGTTGAGCAGCACACAGAGAGCCGAAGCATTTGCTGTCTCTTGCCTTCAACTCTGTCCTTTGTGCCACAATCTCCACACCAGTGACAAATTGATTTCTGAAAGTGTCACTTGTCTTTTGTCACTCTTGCTCACAACCTCAGTGGCTTCCTCTCACCTTCAGGAAGAATATCCAGAACCCAGGTCTTGAGAGAAATGCTCCTTCAACAGCAATCTGTGCCGCTTTAAAACTTTTAATTTCTAATTTAGCACCCGAGTAATTTGAAGCGGAAACAATGTTTTCTAAATGTGTGGATATCAATTGTTTTGGGATTTAGGTCACATCTCTCCATTGAACAGTATTAAAAAGGTCATTCTTCAAGCCAGTTCAACACCCACACATTTGGCCCTTTATAGATGAAAACTACCCATTTAAAATGAAAATAGTTTTTTAAAATGGGGGAAATAGAAAGCAATTTTACTGTACAAGATAGGGAGTACTTTATCTGCATATGTTTCTCTACCCCAGTAACTTCTGGGAATAGGCTCTTGGGCAATTCAGCCAGGTCTACCTTGGCTCTGAAAGGTATTCCCAGTAAGCTGTAAATGATTGATTTCAGATCAGTCTTTGAGCTGATAGCAGGAAGGTAGAGAGAGCGTGAAAATTTTGGATGCCTGGATGGAGTTAGAAGTAGTAGCAAAAAATAACTCACATGTCTTACAAGCTTGGCTGTATTGTGTTGGGCTCTTGCAATCCATGCAGGCCTTTTACTTTGAATATTGTCAGGTACAATTTCGTTCTGCATTTTTGCAGCTCCATTTAATAATCTGGGTTGAAGAGTTTCATTTAATCAGTAATTATTTGGCTGTGAAGAGTAAACTGTCTTTTCCTAGAACTTCTGAACATCACCTCTCTTCTAGAAGTCCCTTAGGAGGAAAGGTTGGTAGGCAGGTATTTAAAGATTTCTATTCACGTCTAGCTAAGTTTTCTTCTGTATATTTTGTTTTGAGGTGTGACTCTGTCATAGTTTATCTGAGAATACCCTTTTTTTCAGTTTTTTTTATTCGATATATTTTTTATTTACATTTCAAATGATATCCCCTTTTCTGGCCCCCGACTCCCCAAAAGTCCCATAAGCCCTCTTCCGTCCCCCTGTTTTCCCATCCACCCCTTCCCACTTCCCTGTTCTGGTTTTGTCCTATACTGCTACACTGAGTCTTTCCAGAACCAGGGGACACTCCTCCATTCTTTTTGTACATCATTTGATGTGTGGATTATGTTTTGGGTATTCCAGTTTTCTAGGCTAATATCCACTTAGTGAGTGCATACCATGATTCATCTTTTGAGACTGGGTTACCTCATTTAGTATGTTGTCCATCCTCATTTAGTATCCAGCTCCATCCATTTGTCTAAGAATTTCATAAATATATTGTTTCTAATGGCTGAATAGTATTCCATTGTGTATATATACCACATTTTTTGCATCCATTCTTCTGTTGAGGGATACCTGGGTTGTTTCCATGTTCTGTCTATTATCAATAGGGCTGCTATGAACATAGTGGAGCACGTATCCTTATTACATGCTGGGGAATCCTCTGGGTATATGCCCAGGAGTGGTATAGGAGGGTCCTCCGAAAGTGACGTGTCCAGTTTTCTGAGGAACCGCCAGACTGATTTCCAGAGTGGTTGTATCAATTTGCAACCCCACCATCAGTGGAGGAGTGTTCCTCTTTCTTCACATCCTTGGCAACACCTGCTGTCTCCTGAATTTTTAATCTTAGCCATTCTGACTGGTGTAAGGTGAAATCTCAGGGTTGTTTTGATTTGCATTTCCCTAATGACTAATGAAGTTGAGCATTTTTTAAGATGCTTCTCTGCCATCCGAAGTTCTTCAGGTAAAAATTCTTTGTTTAGCTCTGTACCCCATTTTTTAATAGGGTTATTTGGCTTTCTGGGGTCTAACTTCTTGAGTTCTTTGTATATATTGGATATTAGCCCTCTATCTGATGTAGGGTTGGTGAAGATCTTTTCCCAATTTGTTGGTTGCCGATTTGTCCTTTTGATGGTGTCCTTTGCCTTAGAGAAACTTTGTAATTTTATGAGGTCCCATTTGTCAATTCTTGATCTTAGAACATATGCTATTGGTGTTCTGCTCAGGAACTTTCCCCCTGTACTGATGTCCTCAAGTGTCTTCCCCAGTTTCTTTTCTATTAGCTTCAGAGTGTCTGGCTTTATGTGGAGGTCCTTTATCCATTTGGAGTTGAGCTTAGTACAAGGAGATAAGGATGAGAATACTTTTATTGACCAGACCTGAGTTTTTTCCTCATTATTATCAGTATTGTTATGATGAATATCAATGAGCATGATGTGCAGTGTATGCCTATAAACATTCTGAAAGAGTATTATCGCAAATAGAAGAAAAATTCTGTGTTGGGTCTTTTCACTGTTAGGATCAATATTAATCTTCTCAAGGGTCACCTATACCAAAATGATGAGGATGGTAGAGTAAGAAAGACATTGGAGGCAAGACTCTTCCTTTTCTTCCAGTTATTACATATTTTGACAAAAATAAATTGTATTTGTTTAAAGTAGGTTCCTGTGATACATTTTTTGATGTTTAAGTCAGCAGTCTATAGAAGCTAAGCAGTTTTTGAGAGGCAGATGAGAGTACTCTGGATCTTGCTGATCATGTGGTGTGCAAGAATTTCACAGACGTGTGTCACCGAGGGTAGGAACTCTGGGTCCCTCTCAGCATCATGGACCCTGCTGGGATCTCACCTGCATAGATCCATGTAGCCACCCAGTCTCCTGTGTTAAACTGTTCATCTCTAAAAGGAGTGTTTCTCTTCAAATTTACTTTGCTAAAAGGGGGGGGGGGTGCGGATTAGTAGGCTCTCTTTTCTTCTCAAGGTAGTTACCTGCTTGCTATTGTGTTCCTCAGCTGTTTTCATCCTATTCATTCCAAGTACTAGTTGACCTGTATAAAAGCTGAGTTGTTTCTGTAAATTTTTATTTGGCAATCTGTAGAGAAAGCGGGCTGTGAAACCCGGCCTGCCACTTATAAATTGTGCTGATCTGAGCAAGGGATTTAATTTCCCGGAGCTTCAATTTCCCAACCTAAAATAATGATGCAGAAATCGCCATCATGTGGAGTTATTGAAGGAACTGGGTAAGATACTCTTGAGATAATACTGACATCTATCTGTGCTCTAAAGCTCCTGGTGATGCGAGGTACTGCGAACATGTTTTGATGATTTCTTATCAGTATGTGTCTCAGTCAATATCAAATGACTTTCTCTTCCTGCACAACACATGCTGCTGAGGGAGGAGCAAAGGAAGCAGGAGATACCAGAGAATATTGAGAATGTCTCCTAATTCCCTGCGGCCTGCTTTGATCTCTCCCTCTGTCTCTTAAGGGCTCTTTCTCACTCTCATCCTGCAAGGCAGCAAATAGATGTGATTTTCAAGATACCAAGTTTCTCTCTCTGCTTTATAACATTTCCTGTCACCTCTTTCTCCTCCAGAAAGGACATTGAAATACTCACAATGGCTTTCATGAAAGGAAATACCCATTGAGAAAGGGTCTCTCGGCTCCAGCTCTCACAGAATGGGCCCTTTTCAAGGCCCTTGTTCTTCAAGGAAGACTGGCAATTTGGTTTAGCTTGTCAACTACAAATACTATAATATTTATTTTAAAGTGAACAAGCTTTTTAACTTTTGGTTCTTTTGTTTGTTTTTGGATAGACTTAATACAGGTTCCTGGAAAAAATGAGAAATGAGAGAAGCAAAGAATAAAAACTGCACAACCATTGTCTGGAGAAACTCTCAAGGTAGTTTATAAAAAAAATATGTACTGACATGTATTCTCATGTGTACAGCTTTACCCAATATATCCTTAGTTTTTCCTTGCAACAAATTTTTACACATGTAATTTCTTAATTAAGTTGTGGGTTTCTGACATATATACATTTTTATTTATTTATTTTTTTTACTTTTGGTAGTTTAAGGTGGCATTGAGTTTGCTATGTAGCTCAGGATGGCCTTGAATTCATAGTCTTTCTGATTCTGCTTCACAGTACTGGGTTTATAACACAGCAACTTGGTTCTGCTGTTAAATATTCTTGATATTTGGTTCAACCTGTTCTTCAAATTATGATCCACCTGCCTCAGCCTTCTGAGTCTTGGGATTACAGATGTATACCTCCATGTCTAGGCTGATATAATATCAATACATCATTTTGGCATGCTTTTTATAAAGACAGACACCAAATCACAAGGGACCGTGTAAAAATTACATGAAGTCATTTTTGATTTAATGAATGAATTATTTAACTAAATAATGTGGTATGGTCATGCTTGAGTATTTGTCAGGGCTCAGAAAAATGTCTGACCTTTTTCCTTTCCTTTTCTCTTTTTCCTCTCCTTTCCCTGCTTGCTTGCCTTCTTTCTTTCTTTCTTTCTTTCTTTCTTTCTTTCTTTCTTTCTTTCTTTCTTTCTTTCTTTCTTTCTTTCTTTCTTTCCTTCCTTCCTTCCTTCCTTCCTTCCTTCCTTCCTTCCTTCCTTCTTTCTTTTTAAGAAAAGGATTTTTTTTTTACAGGTATTAAGCAGCATAGGGAGGTCTCAGAAGGGCAGGAATCTGGCTGTACGCTGACTCTCAGGCAATAATTATACAAGTCACACTGCTATGGTGGCTGACCAATAAACTGCTTCAGCTACATACAGTTGCCACCTTCTACTCAAGAGTGACAGGGCCTTGTCCAAACTCAAGAATACTACAGGATCTGGAGCTGCCTTTGCTAGCATGACTTTGGCTTTGGTCCTGTGAAGTTAGAGATCAGCTGGACATCAGCATAATGCTTTCCAAACCTGTCTGTATACAACAATCACCTAGAGTGCTTTATAAAAGCACAAAAACTTGTTCAGCACCCCAGAGACTTTATTTAATTGATCTGGAGTAGGGCCCACTCACAGCATTGAAAGCAAATCACAAAACCTCTGGGTGTTGCTAGGTCAAACATAAGGCTAAGAATAATTATAGAGGGACCTCCATGAGAGACACACTGTGGAGATAAGCAAATCTTATCCTTAGTGCTTTCAGGGGCCTCAGTGGATGCCCTTTCTGTCCTCTAACTCAGAACATGGTTCTGCTTGTAAATAGTATATGAGAAATAGTGTGAAGCATGGTTCTTAATAATGTCAGCCTCTACTCATTGAGTCAGTGCAGTGTGGAAAGGCATTTATAACTAGGAATCAGGTAGGAATGTTCAGAAGAGGTTAGGATAGCTAATGAATGATGACAAAGTAGGGCACCTAGAATAAGAAAAACATGAAGTAACCTATTTGCCAGGGCAGGGGGCAGATAAGGAAGACTTTGCATTTCAGATGTAAATATATGGTTAAAGGAAATGGAAATACAAGGTATCTAGGAGAATATCTTCATTAGGGTTTCCATTGCTGTGATAAAATTCTATAATAAAAAGCAACTTGAGGTGGCAAGGGAAGCCTCTCAACCAAGGAAGTCAGGAAAGGAACTCAGAATGAGAAACTGAGGCAGAGGGCATGGAGAGATGCTGCTTACTGGTTGATATCCCTGCGTCGCTCAGCTTGTGTTCTTATAGGACCTAGGACTGTCAGCCCTCAGGCTGGTACATTGAACAGTGATCAATCTTGGCCTTCCCAGAGCAATCATCAATCAAAAAAATACACCATATGCTTGCCTACAGAAGATTTTGGCAGTTGAGTTTTTTCAATTGAGGTTCTTTCTTCCCAAATAACACTATCTTATATAAAGCTGACATAAAACTATCCATCCCAGATATGGTCTAAGATATTTGTTGACTGGTTGGACCATTCAACTTAGGAATACTAGTTAAGGGTTTAAAGGAAGACAAGAAGTTTAGATTTAACTGTGTTTACTGGATGGTTTAGAAGCCATGACTACTGAGTGGAACCACATGATCTATGGTAAAGGTAATGAGAAACATCAATATATAAAGCAGATGAGTGAAAAGCAACCATAACCAGAGAGATAAGAAAGCCAGTAATACATGATCTCAAATTCAGGCAAAAATAGCAACTTTTCTAAAGGAGGTACACAAATGGCTAATAAACACTTGCAAGATCCTTCACATTATTAATTATGAGGGACCTGCAAATACAAACTATAATGATTTGCCACCTCACTCCCACATGAATGACCATAATATGTAGACCACAAATATTGTCAAGATTTAGAAAAAGGAGAACCTCCATACAAAGCTGTGTAGTCACTTTTGAAAATTGTTTGACAATTCTTCAAAGACATAAACATAGAGAAGCCATGTAACCCAACAATTCCAATTTAAGATATATATCCAAAAGAAATGAAAATATACACATCTCATACATAAATATTCATAGTAGTATTGCTCAATTAGATAAATAATGTGGAAATAATTTAATTACAAATGAATCAATATATAAATTACCAATTTGTATATATTGGTACAATGGAACATTAAGACATGAAAAAGTTCTTTATATCATACAATATTCATGAATATTTAAAACATGCTGAGTATAATGTTATTACATTAATAGAAGATTGAATTTACATGAATTACTCAGAATAGGAAAATCCAAAGACACAAAGAACATACTATTTGTCAGGGAAGGAAAGAAGAGTGAATGTCTGCTAGTGAGTTTAGCGTTTCTCTCTAGTCTGATAAAACATTTTATAGAAAGATAGAAGTGATTGATGCATAACTTACTTAATGTGGTAAAATTCACTGAGTTGTACTCTTTAAAAGGGTAAACTTTACATCATGTGAATTGCATTTCAATAAAACTGGTGTTTTAGTTTGATAGCTCAGTGGAAGAAGGCTTTCAAAAAATAGCTAGAGGTCAGCATGACAATTGCTGTTGAAATGCATCGCTTTTCTTGCAACAAATAACATTAGCCAAACTTTTTTCCAAGATGTTTTGTGGATAAAACTTGTATCATGGAGTCAATGATAAGAAAGGGCAGATTGTAAGCAAACACAGTAATGTTGGAATTATTTTTGGAAAAAGGAGGGAAGAGATAAGGTAATAAAAAAGATTATAAGGTAAAGAATGACATATTTAGCTTTGATATATTTGTTTGCATTTGAATAACTTTCATGATTCAGTTATAACAAGGAGTCATTAAGGTTGGACAACAGGTATAAGGGGAAATATGTGGGTGGACATCTATAAGTGGGGTAGCAGGAGGTAGGAGCTGAAAGAACAGAGAGTAGTTGAAATCTCTACTTGAAAACTATGAGTCACATTCAAGGAACTAAAGTTGCTGGACTTGAGAGTCCCATTGAGTCTAGAGACTTTGATTTTATTGAAGCATTACTCATTCATTCATTCATTCATTCATTCATTCATTCATTCACTGAGCATATTATTCTACACAAAGACATCATTAATAATGTGTATTTTTTAGTTTAAGTGTGTTTTGCATAAAGGAAGAACAGAGTGGTAACCAACAATGTTGGGTGTGGAGTGACTGAAATCAATTTTTCCCGTCTCAGTGATGTTGAAGACAGTAAAGGAGTGAAGCAATTAGAGGTCTTGGTGAGGTTCAGTAACAATATGTGTGAAATATTAGAGCTTTTGCTATCCTCCTAAGCACACTGTGATTTTCATAAGAAAAGACAAGATGTGTATGCAGAGGAAGAAACATGTCCATGTTCACTTGTCCTGAACCAGGTCTCATGGCGTGACTCTAACCACCCAACCACTTGGAAACAACACACATTGGACAAGCTGCAGAGCAGGAGAACTTGAAATACAGAAGCTGGGGCTATTAGATTGTCACTCATTAAGTTATAGGCTTAGACAGCAGCAACTTCTAATAATTAGGAATGAGTATAAAAGAATCTGAACAACCCCAAAGGATATGTCAGCAGAATTAGAGTGGCAGGGGAGGCCATGTTGGAAATATCAATAGAAAAAACTTTGAGATGCTGGGACTGAATGCAAAGTTTTGCATATGCCTTGTGTATTAACTCTGAGCTACATATTCATGCTCAAATAAAGACATTTTGGAGGCAAGCTTTTGATGTCAACCTTGAAGGTCAACTTTCTGGGGCTGATGCCATTCTACAATGATGTTGAAAGCGGAAGGGAGCCTATGTGTTTTAAGTCTTGCAGTTGTCTTTCTTTCTGTCTTTCCATTACAACAAAATAAAACAAATAAACAAAGAACAATGATAACAAACCCAAGGAGAAGAAAAGAAAGAAAAAAAATGTCTGCCCAGACATTAATCAGATGCTTGGGCCTGTGGAAGCTCTGAAAATCCCGGCATCACTAAGTTAAGACTCACATTCCTGTGCATTTCTTGCTGAGACCCTAGGAAATCTAATTTATTTTTCTCCTCATTTTTCTATTTTTTAATATGTATTTGTTATGTCCATTTTGTATGTTCTTTACTTTCATTTGGGCATAAATGTGTGTGACATGCTCCTGCCTCTGGAGACCTAATGTTGAGAGAGGGAATTATCCTCACTCATTCTTCTACTTTATTCTATAAGGCAAAGTCATACAAACTCAGAGCTGTGATATGGCAAGTTTCCCCAGCTCCTTGCTCTGGGGACCTCATCTTTTTCTCCTGAGGCTGGAATTACAGGTAGGCTGTGATGTCCACTTTTGGATCTGAATTTAGGTTTGTTTAGCAAATGCTTTAACCATTGAACCATCTCCCCAGCCCTGGAAAAACTAATTTAAATCATGTTTGGCTTTGGATGAAGCTGTTGGAAAACTAGGCCCTATACCAATGTACACTAACCCAGACCATAGTGATTCTTCAAACACATAGGACTTTGTTCTAGCTGTTAGCAGGGCCAAGATCATTCAGGCTACAATCTTTTCTCCTTTTTTCCTATGCCTAGGCAATCTTTTCATGGGCATCTGCATAGATAACCCACCCTTCCCTCAGGTCGCTTTTCACATGTCATCTTCTTAGAGTGGTTTTTCTGCCTCTTTTCATAAAATGTCACCAATCCTTCCTTCCAGCTGCTGCTCTCTCTGTTCCTTCCCTCATTTTTCACCATGACAATCTCCACCATATGACACAATCAATACTTGTTTGCTCTTTGTCTCTTCCACAAGGGTCTCTGCACCATGAGCCGTGAGGCACGTTCAGTATTGTTTCTGTCTGTCATTCTCCAGGACTTGGAATGAAGCCAGGTGCTGACAACAGAGATATGCTCAGAGTAGACTCAGAGATCACCAGAAATTGAAGCGCTTTCCCAGCTGTTGCCCTGTGCTGCAGCCTGCTAACTTCTGACAGAAGTGTTCCATAGCCACTTCCAGTCTTCCCATGACTACTGTAAGGCTGTTCTCCTCTCCTCACACTGTGATACCATATACAACATAGAATCTCCCTATTCCTTTCTCCTACACTAAATACACCACATGGGTCTGAGGATGGGAGTCTCTCAGAAGGGTTTATATCTTATTATTAACCACAGAGGTTTCTTTTTTCCATTTTATTAGGATCAATTAATTTATAAAGCAATCAGTTTCAATGTGACATTCATACATGTATATATTACACATGGATTATTTTCAATCCCCTAATACCATATTCTGCTCCCCACTCTCACAGGTTTCTTTCCTCTACCTCCATGCCCTCTTTTTACTTCAATGTGTTATCTCTATTTTTCTTTTACTTATTATTGTTACATGTGTATGTGCATGCAAATATATAAAAAACCTTGCATGTCTGTTTAATGTTGCTGATATCTATTTAGGGCTGTCCATTTAGTATTGGGGGACAAATGAGGAGGCTGATCCCCTGGAAAGATGCATTTCCCCCTCTACTCAGCCATTAATTGCCTGTAAGTTTTCATCTAGGGATGGTATGTTGTGAGTTATCCACTATCCATGTTAGCATGTCAGATGGTGTTGTTGCTGTGTAGATCTATTTATTTATTTATTTATTTATTTATTTATTTATTTATTTATTTATATTTTTATTGGATGGTTTCTTTATTTACTAGGGATGGTATGTTGTGAGATATCCCCAATCCATGTTAGCATGTCAGATGGTGGTATTGCTCTGTAGATCTATTTATTTATTTATTTATATTTATATTGAATGTTTTCTTTATTTACATTTCAAATGCTATCCCATTTCACCCCTCCCAGAAACCTCCTATCCCATCGTCCCTTCCCATGCTTCTATGCGGGTGTTCCTCCACCCACCCCACTCCCACATCTCCATCCTTAATTCCTCTACTCTGGTGTATCTCTTAAGCTTTCATAGGACCAGGACCTCTCCTCCTGTTGATGCCTGACAAGGTAATCCTCCACTACATATGCATCTGGAGCCATGTGTATTCCTTGGTTGATGGCTTGGTCCCTGGGAACTCTGGAAGATGTGGTTAGTTGATATTGTTGTTCTTCCTATGAAGAACCTTTTGAGCTTCTTCAGTACCTTTTCTAATGCCTCCACTGGGGACCCCACTCTCAGTCCAATGGTTGGCTGTGAGAATCTGCCTCTGTATTTGCAAGGCTCTGGCAGGGCCTCTCAGAGGCAGCGATATTAGGCTCCTTTCAGCAAGCATTTCTTGACATCCACAATAGTGTCAGGGTTTGGTGACTATATATATGAATACCCAGGAGGGACAGTCTCTGGATAACATTTCCTTCAGTCTCTGCTCCACACTTTATATCCATATTTACTCCTGTGAGTGTTTTGGTCCCCTTCTCAGAAGAAATGAAGTATCCAACTTTGGTCTTCCTTCTTGAGCTTCATGTGGTCTGTGCTTTTGGGCTAATATCTAATTATCAGTGAGTGTATACCATTAGTATTCTTTTGTGATTGGGTTACCTCACTCAGGATGATATTTTCTAGTTCCACCCATTTGCCTGTGACTTTCATGAATTTGTCATCTTTAATAGCTGGGTAGTACTCCATTGTATAAATATACCACATTTTCTACATATGTTCCTCTGTTGACAGACATCTGGGTTCTTTCTGGCTTCTGCCTCTTATAAATAAGGCTGCTATGAACATAGTGGAGCATGTGTTCTTACTACATGTTGGAGCACCTTCTGGGTATATGCCCAGGAGTGGTATAGCTTGGTTCTCAGGTAGTACTATCACCAATTTTCTGAGGAGTTGCCAAACTTATTTCCAGAGTGGTTGTACCAGCTTGCAACCCCACCATCAGTGGAGAAATGTACCACACAAAGACAAAACAAAGAAAGAGAACTTCAGATAAATTTCCCTTATGAGTATTAATGCAAAAAAACTCAATAAAATTCTTGCCAACTGAATCCAAGAACACATCAAAACAATCATTCATCATGATCAAGTAGGTTTCATCCTAGGGATGCAGGGATGGTTCAATATATGCAAATACTTCAATATAATCTGCTACATAAACAAACTCAAAGAAAAAAAACTACATGACCATTTCATTAGATGTTGAAAAAGCATGTGACACAATTCATCATTCCTTCATGTTAAAAGTCTTGGAAAGATCTGGAATTCAAGGCTCATACCTAAACATTGTGAAAGCAATATACAGCAAACCAGTAACCAACATCAAACTAAATGGAGAAAAACATGAAGCAATCCCACTAAAATTGGGAACCAGACAAGGCTGCCCATTCTCTCCCTATCTATTCAATACAGTACTTGAAGTTCTAGCTAGATCAATTAGTCATCAAAATAAGGTCAAAGGGATCCAATTTGAAAGGAAGAAGTAAAAATATCAGTATTTTCAGATGATATAATAGTATACTTAAGTGACCCCAAAAATTCTACCAGAAAACTCCTAAAGCTGATAAACAACTTCAGCAAAGTGACTGGATATAAAATTAACTCAAACCAATCAGTAGCCATCCTCTACTCAAAGAGTAAACAAGCTGAGAAAGAAATTAAGGAAGCAACACCATTCATAATAGTCACAAATAATATTACATACCTTGGTGTGACTCTAACCAAGCAAGTGAAAGATCTATATGACAAGAACTTCAAGTCTCTGAAGAAAGAAATCAAAGATCTCAGAAGATGGAAAGATCTCCCATGCTCATGGATTAGCAGGATTAATACAGTAAAAATGATCATCTTGCCTAAAGTAACCTACAGATTCAATGCAATCCCCATCAAAATTCCAAATCAATTCTTCACAGAGTTAGAAAGAACAATTTGCAAATTCATTTGGAATAACAAAAAACACAGGATAGCAGAAACTATTCTCACCAATTAAAGAACTTCTGGTAGAATCCCAATCCCTGATATCAAGCTGTATTACATAGCAGTAGTCATAAAAACTATATGGTTTTGGTACAGAGAGAGTCAGGAGGATCAATGAAATAGAATTGAAGACTCAGAAAGGAACCTGCACATTTTTGGTAACTTGATCTTTGACAAAGGAGCTAAAACCACCCAGTGGGAAAAAATAGCATTTTAAACAAATGGTGCTGGTTCACCTCATTGTCAGCATGTAGAAGAATGCAAATTGACACATTCTTTTTTGAGACAGGGTTTCTCTGTGTAGCCCTGGCTCTCCTGAAACTCACTCTGTAGACCAAGCTGGCCTCAAACTTGGAAATTCGCCTGCCTCTTCCTCCCATTATCTGGGATTTAAGGCATGCACTACTGCCCAGCAAGTTGACCCATTCTTATCGCCCTGTACAATGCTCAAGTCCAAGTGGACCAAGGACCTCTACTTAAAACCAGATACACTGAAACTTATAGAGGAGAAAGTGGTGAAGAGTCTCAAATACATGGGCACAGGGGAAAATTTCCTGAACAGAACACCAATGGCATATGCTCTAAGATCAAGAATCGTCAAATGGGACTTCATAAAATTGCAAAGCAAAGGCAAAGAACATTGTCAATAGGAAAAAATGTCAATCATCAGATTGGGAAAAGATCTTTTCCAATCCTACATCTGATAGAGGTCTAATGTCCAATACATACAAAGAACTCAAGAAGTTAGGCTCCAGAGAATCAAATAACTATTAAAATTGGGTTAAACAGTATTTTCAACTGAGGAATATGGAATGGCTAAGAAGCCCCTAAAGAAATGGTCAACATCCTTAGTTATCAGGGAAATGCAAATCATAACAACCCTGAGTTTCCACCTCACACCAGTGAGAATGAGTAAAGTTGCTGTGTAGATCTTCTTTAAGTGACTGTCTAGTTGCAATTTCAAGGATATAGCTTCCCAGCCCACTAGAGAAGACACAATCTTGCAAAAGACATTCTGGCTCTCTGGCTCTTATAGTCTTTCCATACTGTCTTCTATGTTGTTCCCTGAGACTTGGGTGCAGGGGTTGTGCTGAAGCCATGCCAATGAGAGCTTGTTATCCACAGTCCATTGTTTTCTGTGTCTTAAGCAGTTAAGGTCTTCTGTCACAGTATCCATCTGCTACCAAAGAAGTGCTTCATTTGTTTTGTTTTGTTTTGTTTTTGATGAGCTACACTTCTCTTTGGTAAAAGGATAAATATATTGAATGCAGTTAGAAATTATCCTGGTTCAGGGAAGTGGCTATTATTGGTTCTCTAGCTTTCCTTCCCTTATCCAACACACAGAGAAGAATTTTATCCCCATCTCTTCTTTCATCATCTCAGGGATAGATTTAGTTAATCTGGCCTCTCTTACACTGGAATGTATCACCCAACTTTCTCCTTTTATGGAGTTACTTTTGCACTATGACTCCCAAACTCAAACAAAACAAAGAAACAAGTTCTTTCTCTGTCCTTGTAGGAAACAGGTTACAATGATTGGGCATTAGGTATAAAATAAAACCCAAATGTAACAACATCCTTTTGGCCCCCAAAGGTAACTGCACTATATTATATTTTAGTTATAGTATAAATTGCCCCAGGACCTTGAGGCTTCCATAGACAAAGGGTTGCTTAAGCCTTTCTTCTATTTTCATAAAACTTCTCCACCATAGCTCTCTCAACATGTCCAGATGCTTGTGTTTTCACAAACAAGCTGACTTTAGGCTTTCTCCCCCTTGCTCCTATTTTGCATTACAAGAATCACCTTGCCTGAATTAAAAAACAAAGGCAGTGTGGAATAACTATAGCAACACACAAAAAGCTATAATAATTTAAATAGAAAGATAACAAGCAGAAAGTTGAAATGGAGACTAGGTGGTTTCAGAGTTCCCTAGGAGGTTCTAGCAGGAGTAACTTCATGATAAGAGTGAGAGATATTAATGAGTCAAGGACAAATCTATTCCTATCTGACAAACTTTACAGTCTTCAAATATTTCCAAGTCAAGAGTTCTTTGTAAAGGGTGTCTACAAATTCCAGGCCAATCTTTATATTTGTCTACTTCATGCTTCCATTTATATAAGCCGTTCAGTACAAGGAAGACTGGGGTTTCTGTGTTCCATTTCAAAGATGAAAGTACAATCAAAGGCTTTAGATGTATCCCTATAATCTTTGAGGCATCCTGCTTCTTCATCTATGCACAAAGTAAACCATTACTGATCTCTTTAATCACAAGACAGACATTTCATATGTTTGTCAATGGGCAATTATTCTAGGCATTGTAATATGAGCTGCTACAATTAATTTTTAGGATAGATCACAAAGTAACAGACTTCATCATGGTGACTTTGTACATGTTGTCAGTGCACATTCCTCTTTGATCTTAGCAACTTTAAATCCCTCCCCAACTTATTTATTTATTCCTTCCTCCTCCTTCTCCTGCCTTTCTCTCTTTCACTTGGAATAATGTTTCTTTAGTCATTTCAGTTTGCAATTGGCACTCTGTGGATTCTAAATTAACATCCTTGCCCATGAGTATTTAGATACACCAGAAAAAAATGTCAGCCCCAGGTTACACATTGTTTTGCTGCTCTCTTTCTATCCAAACCTTGTGAACTAGCAGTTTCCCATGGATCCCTTTGCCCACTGTTTCACTTGGGAAGACTGAGTTCTCAAGGATGTCATGGTACAGTCTGTGGTATGCTTTTGTTTAGTTTTCATCAAGCCTTTTTGAATTGACTATGGTGGAAATCTCTTCTGAACAACAGGTATATGCTTTCCACTGAAAGTTTTCTCCAATTCACACAGAATTTGTTCCTTTTTTCTATAAGGATTCCAGCAGAGGAACTGGAACAAAAAATTATATTTTCTGACTTCTACCAACATTAATTTCCTTGACTGCTGTGATGCTGAGCAGACTTTTGAGGTCCAAGTAAATCTCCAGCAGTAGAGTGCCTGGCAGATGTCTGACTCCAGCTTCTTTGATATCTAGCAGTTTGGCTTCATATCTTGGCATGTGAGCTAAGCACAGTTTTGTCCTTGGAGAGTGCTGGTTTAGGAAGAACTTGATTTCTTCAGTGGTCAGACGAGTGGACATTGTAGTTTCATTCCTCCTTGATTTGATAAGATGTAGAACATCATTCCAATCCTTAGGTAATAGATAGGGTTTGATTTGTGACCAAGAATTCTATCTCTTTTTATAGAGGAACCCATGGGTTCCTGAGAGAAACGCATATTCTATTTCTATTGGATTGGACATTATGCAGCTATTTGCTAAGCCCTTTTGATCTGTGGTGTGGTTTAAATCTGAAGTTTCTTAATTGAATTTTGTTTTGAGTGGTATGTCTAGAGATGAGAGTGGGGAATAGAAATCACCTAGTATTATTGTGTCAGGACTAATTTGCTTCTTTGTGTCTATTAGTGTTCATTTTATAAAATTAGTAGACCCCCAAATATTTTATATATATTTTATATATATTATTTATATATATATATATATACCATAGTTATATATTATAGTATATATTATGTGTAAGGTATTTTATATATATATACATATATATGTATACATGTATATACTTTGAACACACACATAATCATCATATCTTAATGAATTATTTGCTTTATTAATTTGTAAGTTTCTTTATATCTTTTGACTTTTTTGTTAAGTCCACTTCATCAGATATCATAGTTATGTGAGCTTGTTTTCAGTTTCTGTTCACTTAAAAGGTTTTCATCCTTTGATACTCAATTTTTGGATCTCCAAGACATGTTCCTTGGAGAAAAAAGAAAGTTGAACCTTGTTTTTTAAATCCAGTTAGCCAATTTATATGTCCTTACTGGTGAAGCGAGGCCTTCTACATTTAAAGGCACTGTAAGACACTTAGTAATTCCTGTAACATTGTTTTCACTTTACTCTTTGATGGGATCATTCCTTATTCTTTGCTCTCTCTCCCTCTCCTGTTGGTGTTTGGAAGCTACTGATTTACTGTGTTGGTCTCTATGTGTTCTTTCCTGCTTCTCCTTTGGTCAGCCTCTCTTCTCCTGAAATTGATTCATTCTTGTATCCTCATGAATGGGACTGTCATGTTCCTTTGTGTACAATTCTCTTTTATGTATCTTTCGCAGTGATGGCTTTCTTGTCATGAAATACCTTAGTTTGTACTTGTCTTGAATTTTTGCTCTACCATTTTTTAAAATGGCATTTTGCTGGGTACAGTAGTTTTGATTGGAAGTTATTTATTTTCAGGGTTTGAAATATGTCATTCCACACTTTCCTGGCTTTAAGGGCTGCTGCTGAGCGATCTCATGTTATTTTGATTTTTTTTTTTTGTATGTGAATTGGTGTTTTCTTCTTACAACTTTAAAATTGCTTCTTTACTTTGTATTTTTGACATCTTGACTACAATATGTCAGGAAACACTTTTTCTTTGATCATGTCTGCTTGAGGTTCTAACTGCTGCTTGGGTTTGACTATTTTGTTCTCTAGGTTGGGGAACTTTTCTGGTATATTTCCATTGAATAAACTCTCTACACTCTTAGTGTGCATCTCATCTCCTTACTCTATCTCATAAATTCTAGATTCTTAGCTTTCTTGATCACATTGTGGTCATGCTTATTATTTTTCCTCATTGATTAGTTCACATATCCCCCTCACCTTGTTCTCCATCCTGATACTCCTTCTTATGCTTGTTCAGTCTACTGGTAATATCCTTACTACAATTTTTTAAGTTAGTTTACTGAATTTTTCATTTCCATCACTCAAATACTTTTCAGAAGCTCTCAGTCTGCTTACTGAGTTCTTCTGTGCTGATGATTTTCAGATTGGTCAGTTTCTAATGCATTCTAATGATGGTTCTTTTGTGTTGTTCACTTGCCTATGTAGGACTTAGATGGAATTCATATGCCTTTCTGTATCTGATTTTTTCCCCATGTCATTGATGAGTATGTACCAGAAAGCTTTTGGAATCTTTATCTAGTATTTTCCATACTTCAGTATCTTTGAGTTCACTGGTTGAAATATGATGATTGCTGAGAGGAGTTGTGCTGTCTTCCTTTTCTGTGTGTTCCGCTGCCACCTGCATGACTTTGGGGTTGCCTTGCCTTGGTTGATCAGGGAATGAAGAGAGAGCAGACATGCATACAGAAAAGCTGGGATCAGTGCGCTGTGTGCTTTGATGAAAATGTACCAATAGCAGTCCAGAAACTCAGCTTGTTCCATTTATTGTGCACAGTATGAATGAGGAGGTCACTAAACTAATTCTAGTAGGAGCTTTCTGTAGAGGAGCAGTATCAGGCTTCAGTCATGCAAGATGGAGAAGAAAGATGTGGTTGATAGTAAACATCTGTACTGGACCACTGGAAGATCCCCCTGGGTCCTTGGCATTGGGGTCCTTGGCATGTCATGCTCATGTCACTAATATACATCAACTCAGAGGTATATATGCTTCCCACACTGGTTTTTTAAAAGTTTCTGTATTGTGATTCACACATCTTTTAGGTTCTCTTTGTCTTCTGACTGTTTGATTGGTAAGGGGATCTTTTCTTGTTTGTTTGGGTTTTTGTTTGTTTGATTGGTTGGTTTGCTTGATTTTTTTTGCAATCTCCTCTTGTTGATTTAGTTGTCAATATCACTTATTAAAGAGGGAATAGGTTGTTGTAGCAGCAATGACACCAAGCCCTGCAATGTATAGAAATATACTTAAAATCATTTATGGACTACATCATGAATAAAAATGGAAAAGCTCCTGTAAAAGGAGCTATAAAGGCAAATGTTCTTTAGGGTAAGTGTGGAGTAAATGAATGAAATAAAGACAGGAACCAAAGGGAGAAAAGGAGGGGAAGCAATTTTAAGTAAAGTGGATGCAGGAGGAAAGAAAAAGCAGATGGGATGCATCTCACAAAGGGGGAGTGAGAAGCACCAAAGATGGGACTCTACCTGGTAGTTTCCTAATTAGGCAAACAAAACAAATAAATAAACAAACATTCAATTCGGGTCAAGTGGACATGGTTTGGACTCACATTAAGCTTGTTATCATTTATTAATTATGCTTACTATATTTTATTAGTATATTTACTATATGTCTGTAAATACCTTTAAGTGAGGCTGCTCCTATCCCATTGAGAGTGTTATATATTAGACTATTGTATTTCTTTGTAAACTCAGAAAAATTCTGATTTTTAAACACAAGTGGGTTAGAGAGATAGCTTAGAGGTTAAAACCACTGGCTACAATTCCAGGGGACTCAGGTTCAATTCCCAGTACTCACAGGACAGCTTACAACTGTCTGTAACTCCAGTTCTCCAGTTTGACACTCTCACACATACATGCACACAAAACACCAATGCACATAAAACTAAAAATGAATCAATAATCCCCACCCCTACACACACACACACACACACACACACAAGTAGATTCAGAATTTTCAAGTGAAGGATTGAGATTCTAGACTACTCATTAATTAATTGTGCCATCTCAAAAGTCAGGATCTTGAGCTTAATTGTCAACTCTGTCACTTACCAATGTATAACAATAATCAGAGTTTTTATTTATGAAAATTAATGCTCTAAGCCAAAATTAGATAAATATAAGAAGATGAACAAAATGCAGAAAAAACATAAGCTTCTTAAAACAAAACAAATCAAAACAAAAACCACACATTCCAAGGTCAAACTACTACTAGTTTTTCAAAAATGAAAAAAAAAAAAAACCAACAGTTAAATGAATATATGAAAGGGAAGAGTAAATAGCAAAAAGTAACCACAGGACAGTAAGAGCTGCAGGAAGTTGGTTGGGGAGAAGAGAATGTTATAGGGAAAAAATAAAATAAACCAGGAGTTTTTTTGGAGTCCTCAGAAAGTTGGGCCTACTACTACTAGGCACAGAAGGTGAAGATCAGCCCAGCTGGGGGTTTGTCTGGGATTGATCTCACTGCTTCTCATCACAGCTGTTTTCTTCTTTTATTTTAGCTTCCTCTCCTAGACACATTTGCTTTGCATTCTATGGCCTGGGCATATTTCCTTACTCTTTTAAAACTCCCCGGAGTGTTCTCCTTATTTCTCTCAAGTGCATTCAGAGTGTGGGAATCAAGAAGCAGAAGCAAATGACCTACTTTGTGCTTTTAAGGCCTCCGGAGTATTAATCACCCTGGTGAAGAGATGCCACTGTGGGAATCATGTGCCCATATCCCAGAAACGTCAGCAAACTCTCCCCTCAAGGTCAGTGAACAACACATAGGTAGAACCAGAATTTGATTTGTTCTCTGACATCAGGCTCAGAGCTGCCAAACTTCTGGATAACTCTCAGTTGATAGGTCTACTCTTAGCCACTGGAAACAGGGCCTTGTTTTGCACTTCCCAGCCTGAGCCAGCCTTTTATATACTATATCCTTCTGCCCATAAATACTCTGCACAACTTTCTTTCTGGACCTTTCTTCACACAGGTTTAGGGGCCAACGTGTGGTTGCCTGACTTGTGGATGTTTCCTTATCCCAGGCCCACAAAGTAGATCAGTATGTAACAATAGATTCTCTGGCCCATGACTGCTGCCCTGAGTCAGACAGCATGATAAAATGAGGTCTTTCTCCACTTCTGCCTAGCTAGCAACAGAATCATTGTTTGTTTACACTGCAACCCTGTTGGAGGACCAAAGGGACTGTGGTCTTGCTGACTGTACTACTGCCTAGTTTTGTTTTGTTTTTTTTTTTTTTAATATGATTTACCTTTTCTAAGCAGCTTCTGAGTCTCTTCTTCCTACTAGAGAGCTACACGGCCTAAGCTGTGCCCAGCTTACTCTTCTGTGCATGTCCTGGTTTCTGCTACTTTCTAGCATCTTTTCATGTAATTTCATTTCATTTTTTTCATTAATTAATTTATTATTAACTTTACATCCAGATCACAACTTTCTTCCCTCCTATCCTCCCAGTCCCACCCTGCCACCCCATCTCCTCTTTTCTTTCTCATCAGAGAAGAACACCCCCAACCCCATGGTATCAACCCACCATGGCACTTCAAATCGCATGAGAACTAAACACATCTTCTTCCACTGAGGCCAAACAAGGCAGCCCAGCTAGCAAAGAAGGTAACAAAGTATGTGTGAGAGAGGTTCCCCACTCCAACTGTTAGGTGAAGACCAAGCTACACAAATGCTACATTTGTGTAGGGGGCCTAGGTTCAGACAATGCATGTTCTTTGGTTGGTAGTTCAGTCTCTGTGAGTCTCCCTGGACCCAGATTAGTTGCCTTTAGAGTTCTTCTTGCACTGTCCTTGACCTCTTTAGTTTCCTCAATTCCTCCCCCACCTCACTCTTCTCCCTGAGCTCCACCTAATGATTGGCTGTGGGTCTCTGCATCTGTTTCATCAGACCCATATGTTGCATCATAAATGAAATCTCTCTGAAGATTGTTATGGTAGGCTGCTATCGGCAAGCATAGCAGAGTTATTAGTAGTATCAGGGGTTGGTTCTCTCCCGTGGAGTGGATATCAAGGTAGGTCAGTCACTGATTGTCCATTCCCTTAGTTTCTGCTCCATCTTTATCCTTGAACATCTTGTAGTCAGGGCAAATTTGGGGTTGAAAGTTTTGTGGGTGGGTTGGTGTCCTGCTCCTTCCACTGGAAGTCTTGCCTGGCTATAGGAGGTGGCCACTTTAGACTCCATATTCCCTCCTACTGTAAGTCTCAGCTAGGGTCATCCTCTTATACTCCCAGCTGCCTTTCCCATCCCAGGTCTCAGACTTGTCACAGAGATGTGCCCTACTTCTCTCCCAGTCCCCTCACCCCCACCCTTGCTCTCCCCACCTGTGTTCTCTCTCCCACCCACTTTCCTCTCTCCATCCACATCCTCTTCTGTGTGAGATCCAACAATCATCCCTTGGCCCCTGCTTATTACTTAGCTTCTATAGTGCTGTGGATCTTAGATTGGCTATACTGTGCTTTATAGCTTATATCCACTTATAAGTGTGTACATACCATGACACCTTTGATGATGTCATTGTTTTTAATAGCTGAGTAGTATTCCATTGTGTGAATTGTAACACATTTTCTGTATCTATTCTTCACTTGACGGTTATTTGTGTTGCTTACAGTTTCTGGCTATTATGAATAAAGCCGCTATGAACATAATTAAACAAGTATCCTTATAGTATGGTA
Organism: Apodemus sylvaticus; assembly: GCF_947179515.1. NCBI lineage: Eukaryota > Metazoa > Chordata > Mammalia > Rodentia > Muridae > Apodemus > Apodemus sylvaticus. Next base: position 40,696,052 of record NC_067479.1, read on the forward strand.
GAACTTCTTTTTGGGTTTATGCCCAGGAGGGGCATAGTGGGGTCTTGATGTAGAACTATTCCATATTTTTTTTAAATAGCTGAAGTGATTTCCAAAGTAGTTGTACAAGTTTGCATTCCCATCAGCAATGGAGGAGTATTCCCCTTGCTCTACATCCTTGACAGCATGTGCTGTCACTTGAGTTTTTGATGTTATCTATTCTGATGTATGTAAGATGTAATCACAGAGTAGTTTTGATTTTTATGTTCCTCGTGACTAGTGCTTCTTGGTCATTAGACATTCCTTTGTTGAGAATTCTCTATTTAGTTCTTTTTTTTTATTATATTTAAGCCTTTTATTTTTACACTACAGATTTTATCCGCTCCTGGTACACTCTCTGACTGTTCCATGTCCCATACCTCCTCACCACTAATCTCTATGAGGATGTCCCTGCCTCCCAATTTCCCCCACCCTCCCCTCCACCCCCTTCACTCCACCAGACCTATCCACTTCCTGGGGCCTCCAGTCTCTTGAGGGTTAGGGACATGCATTTTCACTGACTAAATTCAGACCTGGCAGTTCTCTGCTGTTTATGTGTTGGGGACCTCATATCAGCTGGTGAATGCTGTCTTGTTGGTGGCTCAGTGTCTGAGAGATCTCAGGGATTCAGGTTAATTGAAACTGCTGATCCTCCTACAGGGTTGGCCTCCTCCTCAGCTTCTTCCAGCTCTTCCCTGATTTAACCACAGGGGTCAGCATCTTCTGTCCATTGTTTTGGTGTAAATATCTGTATCTGACTCTTTCAACTGCTTCTTGTGTCTTTCAGAGAGCAGTCATTATAGTCTCTTTTTGTGAATGCCCATAGCCTCAGTAATAGTGTCAGGCCATAAGACTTCCCCTTGAGCTAAATCCTATTTTGAGCCTGTCACTGAACCTCTTTTTCCTCAGGTTCTCCTCCATTTTTGTCCCTGAATTTCTTTCAGACAGGAGCAATTATTGGTCTGAGTTTTGACAGTGGGATGGCAACCCCCTTTTTTACTTGATGCCCTGTCTTTCTTCTGGAGGTGGGTTCTACAAGTTCCCTTTCCACACTGTAGGGAATTTCATCTAAGGTCCCCACTTTGAGTCCTGAGAGTCTCTCACCTCCCAGGTCTTTGATATATTCTTTAGGGTCCCCCTACCTCCTACCTCCAAGGTTGCCTGTTTCCATTCTTTATGCTGGCCTCAGGGCTTCAGTCCTTTTTGCCCACCCAATACCTGATCATGTTCCCCTTTTCCCTTCCCTGTCCCTTTCACACCCAGGTCCTTCCCTCCCTCCCCCCTTCTGTGATTGTGTTTTTCTCTCTTCCAAATGATATTGAGGCAACCCTACTTGGGCCCTTTGGCTTGCTAACCTTTTTGAGTTCTGTGGACTGTACCTTGTGTGTTCTGTACTCATTTTTTTTTAATTAGTGAGTACATACCATGCATTTCCTTTTGGATCTGAGTTACTTTACTCAGGATGATATTTTCTAGTTCTATCCATTTGCCTGCAAAACTCATGATGTCCTTATTATTAAAGGCTGAGCAGTATTCCACTGAGTAAATGAACCACATTTTCGGTATCCATTGCTCTGTTGTGGGACATCTGGATTGTTTCCAGCTTCTGGCTATCACAATCAAGGTGTTTATAATCATAGTGGAACAGGCATATTACCAATAGTTCTATATCCAAGTTTTTAGTTGTATTATTTAGTTTGTTAGTGTTTATTTTTTTGAATTTGCTATAAATTTTGGTTATTAGTCAAATTAGATGCAGAATTATTAAAGATCATTTCCCATTTTGTAGGCTACATTTTATCCCATCGGTGACATCCTTTGCTTCATAAAAGCTTTTCAGTTTCTTGAGGTTCCATTTATTAATTGTTGATTTTAGTGCCTGAGCTGGTAGTTTTTTATTCAGGAAGTTGTGTCTTATGCCAATGAATTCAAAGCTATCCCCCACGTCCTATTCTATTAGATTTAGTGTATCTAGCTTTATGATGAGGTCTTTGATCAACTTGGGCTGGAGTTTTGTGCAGCATTACAAACATAGATCTATTTGCATTACTCTACATGCAGACATCCAGTTAGACTAACACCATTTGATGACAATGCTTTCTCTTTTTCTATTGTATAATTTTGGTGTCTTTGTTAAACATCAAGTGTCTCTAGGTATGCCCGATAATTCCAGTGACTTTGATTTTATTCCACAGATCAACCTGTCCGTTTTCAATGTCATTACCATGTGGTTTTTATTAGTATTGCTCTGTAGAATAGCTTGAAATCAGAGACAGTGATACCTCCAGAAATTCTTTTATTGTACTCGATTGTTTTTGCTATCCTAGGTTTATTATTTTTTCCATATGAAGTTGAGTATTGCTCTTTTAAGTTCTTTAAAGAATTGTGTTGTAATTTTGGTTGGAAATGCATTGAATATGTAGATTGATTTTGGTGAGGTGGCCATTTGTACTATGTTAATCCTGTAATCCATGAGAATGGGAGATCTTTCTATCTGATATCTTCCTCAATGCTTTTCTTCAGGGACTTGAAGTTCTTGCCATACAGAGCTTTCAGTTGCTTGGTTAGAATTACAAAAAGGTATTTTACATTAAGTGCATTAAGTGTGGGATTTGTAAAAGGTATTATTTCCTTAATTTCATTTTTAGCCCATTCATTTCTGTATAGAGAATGGCTATCGATTTTTTTTTTTTTTTTTGAGTTAACTTTGTATCCAGTCACTTTGGTGAAGTTGTATCTTTGTATCCAGTCACTTTGGTGAAGTTGTATATCAGCTGTAGGTGTTCTCTGGTAGAATTTTTGGGGGTCACTTACATATACTATGGTATCATATATAAATAGAGATACTTTGACTTCTTCCTTTCCAATTTGTAACCCCTTGATCTCCTTTAGTTGGTCTTATAGCTCTTGCTAGAACGTCAAGTACTATATTGAAGAGATAGAGAGGGAAGAGGCTTATCTTGCCCCTGATTTTAGTTAAATTGCTTTAAGTTTCTCTTCATTTAATTTGATATTGGATATTGGCTTTCTGTATATTGCCTTTACTGTATTTAGGTATGGACCTTGTGCCCCTGTTATCTCCAAGACTTTTATATGAATTGAATTTTGTTGGCTTTTTCAGCATCTAATGAGATGATCATGTGGGTTTTTTTTCTTTGAGTTGGTTTATATGGTGGATTATATTGATGGATTTTCATTTGCTGAACCATCTCTGCATCCCTGGCATGATGCCTACATGATCATGGTAGATGATGTCTTTGATGTGTTCTTGGATTGGGTTTATAAGTGTTTTATTGAGTACTTTTCACCAGTTTTCATAAGGAAAATTGATCTGAAGTTCTCTTTCTTTGTTGACTCTTTGTTTGGGTTAGGTGTCAGGTTGTCTGTGGCCTTATACAATGAGTTTGGCAATTATCTTTCTGTTTTTGTTTTGTGGCATAGTTTGAAGAGCATTGGTATTTCCTCTTTGAAAGTCTGGTTGAATTCTGTGCTAAAACCATCTAGCCCTCAGCTTTAGTTTTGGCTGGGAAACTTTAATGACTGCTTCTATTTCCTCATGGGTTACAGGACTTTTTAAGCTACTTAACTGATCTTGATTTAACTTGATAAATGTTATCTATCAAGAAAATTTGTTATTCCATTTAGATTTTTTTCAGTGTTTTGGAGTACAGGATTTTGAAATAAGACCTAATGATACTTTTGAATTCATCAATGTCTGTTGTTATGTCCCCCTTTCATTTATAATTTTGTTAATTTAATTAGTCTGGATTTTAGTTAGTTGGCTAAGGGTTCATCTATCTTGTTGATTTTCTCAAAGAACCAGCTCCTGGTTTAATTGATTCTTTGTTAATGATCTTCTTGTTTCTAAATTTTTGATGTCATTTCTACAGTTTATTTTTTCCCCTGCCATCTATTCTTGTGTGTGTTTGATTTTTTTGGTCTAGAGCTTTCAGGTATGCTGTCAAGTTGCTAGTGTGAGATCTTTCCAATTTCTTTAGGAAGGTACATAGTTCTATGAACTTTCCTCTTAGTACTGCTTTCATTGTGTCCCATAAGTTTCAGTACACTGTGCCTTTGCTTTCATTGACGTCTAGAAAGTATTTAATTTGTTTATTTCTTCCATAATTCAATGGTCATTGAGTAGAAAGTTTGTTCAGTTCTATGAATTAGTATGCTTTCTCATGTGTGGAAGTCCAACTTTAATCCATGTTTGCCTGATAAGGCACAAGGGGTAACTTCAATTTTTTTTTTTTTTGCATCTGTTGAGACTTGTGAGGTGCTAAGAAGATATATTCTTTCATGTTTGGGTAAAATGTTCTGTACATATCTGTTAGGCAAGTGATAGTGGAGTGTTAAGGTCTCCTTGGTTTAATGTGTAGAGTTCGATGTGTGGTTTAAGCTTTAGTACTCTTTCTTTTATGAATGTGGGTACCCTTGCATTTGGGTATAGATGTTCAAAACTGAAATGTTATCTTGCTGGATTTTTCCTTTGATGAGTATGAAGTATCCATATTTTGATTAATTAAGTCTATTTTATTAGGTATTGCATGGCTACTCTAGCTTGCTTCTTAGGTCTGCTTGCTTGGAAAACCTTTTCCAGGCCTTTACTATGAAGTAAGGGGCTATCTTTGTTGTTGAAGTGTGTTTCTTGTATGCAGTAGAATGATCGATCCTGTTTTCACATCCATTCTGTTTGTCTGTTTCTTTTTATTAGGGAATTGAGTCCATTGATATTGAGAGCTATTAACAATCGTTGATTGCCAATTCCTATTATTTTTATGTTGTTGGTGGTAGACACACACACAAACAAAAAATACACAGATTGAGAGGGCGGAGAGAGAGAGTGTGTGAGATAGTGAGAGAGGGAGAGAGGGGGTGATTATTTATTTTCTATGTTTTCTTGGATGTAGTTAGCCTCTTTCAGTTGGAGTTTTCTTTCTAGTATCTTCTGTGACTGGGTTTGTTGATAGACATTCTTTAAATTTAATTTTGTCATGGAATATCTCCATCTTTGGAGACTAACTTTTGCTGGATGTAGTAGTCTGTGTTGACATCTGTAGTCTCATGATCTGCATTATATCTGCCCAGGCTCTTTTGGCTTTTAGAGTCTGTGTTGAGAAGTTACTTGTAATTCTCAGAGGACTGGCTTTATATGTTACTTGACCTTTTTTCCTTGTAGCTTTTTATATTCTTTCTTGTTCTCTCTATATAGTATTTTACGTATTATGTGGCAGGAGGTTTAGCTCTTCTGGTCCAATCTATTTGGTGTTCTGTAAGCTCTTTGTATGCTTACAGACATCTTTTATTTATTTATTTATTTATTTATTTATTTTTAGGTTGGCGAAGTTTACTTTGTATATTTTTTTCTTTGTTCCTATTTTGTCTGTGTGTTCCTTATTGCTTCTATTTCCACTTTCAGTTATTGGACAATTTTATTCATTTCCTTCACCTGTTTGGTTGTATTTTCCTATATTTCTTGAAGGAATTATTTAGTTCCTCTTTAAAGCCTTCTATTATCTTTACAAAGTGGGATTTAAGGTCCTCTTCTTGTTCTTTGGCTGTGTTAGGTTATTCAGGGCTTGCTGAATTAAGATAGCTGGGCTTTTGTCCTGTCATGCTGCCATGGGCCTTGTTGATTGTGTTCTTCCAATGGCCTTTAGCCATCTCGTTGTCCTGGTATTAGCTGGACACTGCTGACATGGGAGCAGGCAGAGCCTTGGGCCTTAGATGGAAGCCCAGGAAACAGCATGCTGCTCACCTGTGCTGGCTGTGTCCCAGGCAGACTGGCAGGTAGGGACTTGGTTTGGCAGGAGTCTAACCTGGATGTTCCTTGGGCCAGACCTGCTTCCTCAGGAGAGAAGGCTAGGATGTTGCTGGGAGGGCACAGCATACAACTCACCTCTGCTGTCTGCGCCTCAATTCATCTTTTCTTTTCCTTTATGGATTTCCAAGACTTTTTCTCTATTTTCCTTTTTAGGATAAAATCTATAAATTCTTTTATCCTATCTCTCTACTTTAGCAACTCTTGAAAAGTAAGCTTCGAATCCATTATACTACCCAGAAGCTGTACTATGGTTTTAAACATTTTTGTATGTTATTGATCAATATATAGCCAGAAAATTGGGCAATTTGTAGTGAGACATCCAGTAACATTTTATTTCACAGGGATAAGGAGAAAACTTCTATCCTTCAAGCATTTCATTGGTCCTTGAAATATGAGTTTCAGACACCAAGTTAAAATCTTTGAATCTTAACCAAGACAGAACACAGAGTGTTCAGGAACTGTTTGAAAATGTAAGAATCAATCCAATTGAGGTCCCAGGGACCAGAGCTAAGAGAATTGAGAGATGGGGGAATTGAGCAGCTTAGCTTGGTAAGAAATAGTGAGCAGCTTGGAAGACAGAGGACCGACCGGGTGAGTGAGTAACTCTACCTGTATCTCTAAATTGAACCACTTTGGGAAGAAGCTGCTTAGAAGTTTGCCAGTTTTACCCCAATGATTCTTTCATTGATGGAGAATTTCACTCTTCTCAGAAAGTAGTGAGGACTCCAACTGATTACTGCCTGGAAGGAATCCTAGTTGCTTCAATTTCCAGTTGGAAATTTCAGCCCTTTGAAAAGAGTAAGCAGGGTTCCACATTGATTATTCTGGGTCTTGGGGCAGCTTGCACAGCTCAGAAAGCATTTCAGAATTGTTCAGTCTTTTAATGCTTCACCCTGTCCTCTGTAAGCTGCTTATAAACTAGGAGAAGGAAGCACACTTCTTGTTTTACCTAATCTGGAAACAGGAAAGACGAATTCCTTAGGAAATCAAACACATTTCCTGTTCACATATCTTTTTGAAGTATGTTATTGAATGTACTTCTCTTTGGAGAGTCCTTTTTCATCCTAAGCTCCTGGGAGGAGGTTATGCCTACTCTGTGGAAATTCATGTGTACTGGGTCACAGTGATATTGAGTTATATTGTTTCTGTTTTCACCTTCCATTCTTGTACATTCTTGTGACTTAAGAAGTTAGTATTTGCAGGTTTGACTAATGTTTGTATCTCACTAGAGTGTAGATTACCAGAGAGTAGCAGTTCCAATCACTCTCCCTACTCTCATATCCCCAGTACATATTCAGGACTGTATCTTAGTAGTTGCAAAATAGTACATTTATTTTCTGATTAAGTTGATGCTTAAGAATTATTTGGCTCATTTTTATCTTTTTTAAATATATTTTCTAATATATTTTAATCTGTTTTTAAGGAAGAACACATGCTCTCTTGGGTTGGTAATATGTTATCTGCAAAGAACAAATAGTTCAGGATGGTTAATAGGGCATGTGTACATAATTTATAAATTAAAGTATCTTCTGGGTATTCATTATTCTAGTCAGATATTTACATTGTCTAATTGTCTTCGATACTGTTTCATTTTTCTCTTTGGTCCTTTGTCTGAAGTTCAAGTTCATACTGATTAATAAAGGGAAAGAGAATAAGAAGTATCTGCTATGGTTTGTATAAGACTGTCCCAAAAGCCATGTGCAAAGGACATCTGGGTTAGCAGTATTGAGAATTACTCTGGATAGAAAAGAGATGAGGGTCAGTGGCCGTTCCTAAGGTCTCTGGAGCCATACTCTTGAAGGGAATAGCAAGATCTCGTCTGGCTTCTCCCTGCTCCTCAGCTCATGATGCTATCTATCATCATTTGCTTCAACACATGCTTCTACCATCTACAATTGTCAATTGTCATCTTCAGCAGAGATAATGGGCTACCTTCTCTAATGTGTAAATATCCAAATTCTGGTGAAATCAGTCGTTTTATTTTTTTTTTTAGAAGTTAATTTCCTGGATGCTTCATTGTGGTAAAGTAAAGCTGACTTAATGCTGTATCATTTGATCTTGTTTTAATTTCTGCCTTTGTATGTGACTTTTAGAATACTATAATATGAAACCTTCTCGGCTGTACAATGGAAAAGATTTCATATTGACATCTTTTTGTCTTCAGACTGTTGCGAGGATAAGACATAGTAATTAGATATGAATTTTTTATTGAATATACTCTTCATTTACATTTCAAATGTTATACTCTTTCCTTGTTTCCTCCCCTTCCAGAAAATCCACAACCCATCTTTCCATCCCCTGCATCCAAGAAGATGCCCCTACACCCAACCCACTCCCACCTACCCACCCTTGAATTCCCCAAGCTGGGGCCTTCATAGGACCAAGGATCTCTCCTCCCACTGATACCCAACAAGGCATTCCTCCCCACAATTGCGACTGGAACCATGTGTACCCCTTGGTTGATGGCTTAATCTCTGGGAGCCCTGGGGGGTTTGGTTGGCCGACATAATCGTTCTTCCCATGGGGCTGCAAACCCCTTCAGCTCCTCCAGTCCCCCCTCCAACTCCTTCATTGTGGACCCTGCACTTAGTCCAATGGTTCGCTGCTCGCGTCTGCCTCTGTATCTGTAAGGCTCTGGCAGGGCCCCTCCTGAGACAACCATAACAGGCTCCTTTCAGCAAGCACTTCTTGTCATTCATAATAGAGTAGGGGTTTGGTGAGTGTTTATAGGATGAATCCCCAGGAAGCACACAGTCTCTGGGTGTCCTTTCCTTCAGTCTCTGCCCCACACTTTGTCTCCATAATTGCTCCTGTGAGTTGTTCCTTTTCTTAGAAGAACCGAAACACCCACACTTTGGTCTTCCTTCTTGAGTTTCTTGTGGTCTATGTGTTGTATTTATTTTTTTTCTGAGCTCTTGGGCTAATATCCACTTATCAGTGAGTACATACCATGTGTGTTCTTTTGTGATTAGGTTACCTCACTCAGGATGACACTTTATAGTTCCATCCATTTCCCTAAGAATTTCACGAATTCATTGTTTTTAATAGCTGAGGAGTACTCCATTATGTAAATATGCCACATTTACTGTATCCATTCCTCTGTTGAAGGACATCTGAGCTCTTTTCAGCTTCTGGCTATTATAAATAGAGCTGCTACGAACATAGTGGAGCAAGTGTCCTTATTACATCAGTGGAGCATCTTCTGAGTGTATGCCCAGGACTGGTATAGCAGGGTCCTCAGGTAGTACTATATCTAATTTTCTGAGGAACTGCCAGACTGATTTCCAGAGTGGTTGTACCATCTTACAATCCCACGAGCAATGGAGGAGTGTTCCTCTTTCTCCACATCCTCTCCAGTGTCTGCTGTCCCCTGAGATTTTCATCTTAGCTATTCTGACTAGTGTGAGGTGCAATCTCAGTATTGTTTTGATTTGCATTTCCCTGATAACTAAGGATGCTGAATATTTCTTTAGGTGCTTCTCAGCCATTCAATATTCTTCAGTTGAGAATTCTTTGTACCCCGTCTTAGCTCTGTACCCCATTTTTTAAATAGGGTTATTTGACTGTCTGGAGTCTAACTTCTTGAGTTCTTTGTATACATTGGATGTTAGCCCTCTATCAGATGTAGGATTTGTACTTAGCTGTCTAGTTATTTTTTAGTTGCTATTTGAATGACTATAAGAACATGATCAAAGTGATAATGGCAACTATTTATTTGTATGTTGTTATGGCCAGGTATTGGGCTAAAGGAGTCACATGCTTTCACATTTGCTCACAAAAATATGTTGTCATTATTATCTCAATTTTTCCCTCCTCCCCTCCCTCCTTTCTTTATCTTAGCACTCTCTCTCCCTCTCCCTCTTCCTCTCCCTCCACAACTCCCCCTCCTCGTGTCTACAACTGCTCACTGATTTCATGGTATAAGCATGTATGCCAGCACATGTAGACATTCAAGGACAGACCATTGGAGATGTCAGTCCCTACTTTTTCCTTTGTTTGATACAATTTACTTTGAGTTGTTTACTACTGGGTGTGCCTGGCTTTCCTGACTGTAAGCTTCCAAGGTTTCTTTTTTCTGCAGCTATTATCTCTCTGAGGGATCACTGGGATAACATATGTGTTGTGCATATTCTGCAGATCAAAATTCAGATGCTCATGCTTTTGTGATATTTTCTTTCCCCATAGAGCTGTCTCTCCAGTTCTCTCATTCTTTCTTAAATCTTCTCCACTCAATACAATTCATTATTATCTATCACTTTAATGAATCTCCGTGCTTTAGAATCACTAATGCTCTCCATGTTGTCAAGGCCAACAGTCAATACTCAATTCTACACTCATTCAATAGGTTTTTTTTTGTCATGTGACATTAGACTGTATACCCTTTTGTAAAAACACACTTTATTTTTGTCTCTAGTATACTACCCTCATATGTCTTCTGTTTTTGATTATACTCATCTTCTCAATAAAAATGGAGATTCCTTTTTTAATTTTTTTGTTCGATATATTTTTAATAAGCCTTTATTTGAAAGGCAACTTCCAAGAAAGAGATGTTGAAATTACTTTTTTTTTATTCAATATATTTTTTATTTACATTTCAAATGATTTCCCCTTTTCTAGACCCCCACTCCCCGAAAGTCCCATCAGCCCCCTTCCTTCCCCCTGTTTTTCCACCCAACCCTTCCCACTTCCCTGTTCTGGTTTTGCCTTATACTGCTTCACTGAGTCTTTCCAGAACAAGGGGCCACTCCTCCGTTCTTCTTGTACCTCATTTGATGTGTGGATTATGTTTTGGGTATTCTTGTTTTCTAGGTTAATATCCACTTATTAGTGAGTGATTACCATGATTCATCTTTTGAGTCTGGGTTACCTCACTTAGTATGATGTTCTCCAGCTCCATTCATTTGTCTAAGAATTTCATGAATTCATTGTTTCTAATGGCTGAATAGTACTCCATTGTGTAGATATACCACATTTTTTGCATCCACTCTTCTGTGGAGGGATACCTGGGTTCTTTCCAGCTTCTGGCAATTATAAATAGGGCTGCTATGAACATAGTGGAACATGTATCCTTATTACATGCTGGGGAATCTTTTGGGTATATGCCCAGGAGTGGTATAGCAGGATCTTCTGGAAGTGAGGTGCCCAGTTTTCGGAGGAACCGCCAGACTGATTTCCAGAGTGGTTGTACCAATTTGCAACCCCACCAGCAGTGGAGGAGTGTTCCTCTGTCTCCACATCCTCACCAACATCTGCTGTCTCCTGAATTTTTAATCTTAGCCATTCTGACTGGTGTAAGGTGAAATCTCAGGGTTGTTTTGATTTGCATTTCCCTAATGACTAATGAAGCTGAGCATTTTTTAAGATGCTTCTCCACCATCCGAAGTTCTTCAGGTGAAAATTCTTTGTTTAACTCTGTACTCCATTTTTTAATAGGGTTATTTGGTTTTCTGGAGTGTAACTTCTTGATTTCTTTAAATATATTGGATATTAGCCCTCTATCTGATGTAGGGTTGGTGAAGATCTTTTCCCAATTTGTTGGTTGCCGATTTGCCCTTTTGATGGTGTCCTTTGCCTTAGAGAAACTTTGTAATTTTACGAGGTCCCATTTGTCAATTCTTGCTCTTAGAGCATAAGCTATTGGTGTTCTGTTCATGAACTTTCCCCCTGTGCTGATGTCCTCAAGGGTCTTCCCCAGTTTCTTTTCTATTAGCTTCAGAGTGTCTGGCTTTAAAACATGGAGATTCCTAAGCCCAGTTCTTGGATATCTTTTATTAACATATACCCTATTCAGATCCCACGTCATCCTCATAGCTTAAGTATACATATACCTGATAAGGTCAAAGTTTATCAATCCATCCTTGACTTGTTTTTTTGAATGCATGCTAATACCTAAATATATTGAGTATATGTTCTCTTCAATATTCTCACATGAACATCTACTTAATATATCTAAATAAAACTCCTCCTCTCCTCTCTGCCCCTATTATTTGTTCAATCTTTTCAGCTTTGTGAAAGAGCAAATATCACCTCCATACACTCAAAGAGTTTAACCTGAACTATGCAAATTATTCTTAATTCTTAAAATGTATAAGTTTTAATAAGTTCAAATTAGAAGTTATATTGTATTTATTTGAAATCTTCATGGCTTTAGCCACTTCACTATTTTGGTGGAGACAGCAGATTTTTGGAGTGAACAATGGTAGAACAAGTCTACTTGCCTCATATCTTGAAAATGAAAGAGAAAGAATAAGGGTTCAGGCTCATACCATTCACCCCAAATCCCTCATTTTAATCTACTGTCTTAGTTTTATTTATAGATTACCATGACGTCAGTGAACCAAAGTATTCCAAAGCCCATCTTCAAGCCTTGTCTCTTAAAGGTTCACCACCACAATGCCTTTAACACACATGCCTTTGGAGGAGGGACATTTAAGATCAAAACTGTAGTAGCCCTCTTCAGAGGCCTTACTCCTGGTTGATCACTGTCAACATGCATAGAAACATATTCATTGAAATTTTTATTTCTATCTAAGATATCGTTTCATTTTAATATTTTCTTATAAGCTACATGAGAGTACATCTTTATTGTCTATAATCATGCAAGGTTTATGGAAGTAAAAAAATAAAACTCATTTCAGGGCTGGAGAGATGGTCAAGCATTGGGAGCACGTGTTGTTTTGGCAGATGGCCTAGATTTTCTTCCTGGTATCCACATGGTAGCTCATAATCATCCATAACTACAGTTCAAGAGCATCTGATGCTCCTTCTGACCTATTCAGGCACCAGGAATATATACAGGGTATATATACATACACACAAACACATACATATATATAGGCAAAATATCCGTGCATATAAAATAAAAGATTTTGCTTTTATTATCCTTTGTCAAGAACACACAATAAAAAAATCACATAGTGTCAGTTCAGAGACAGATCTGCTCTTGGAACCTGTTCCTTTAGATATTTTACTGTACTTTTCCCCCATGTAATGTCACAGTGTCTTCACTCAACACACAATTATCTTGAAAAATTCAAGGCCCTAGAGTGCCCATAAATACTGGGTTAACTTGTCAGAATGCATGTGTGAGTACTCACTTCAGTTTATTTTGACTTTCTAGGGTGCTTTAAAAGTTTACAAACATATCCAGTCCACAGCTTATGTTTCAGTTTTCCTGGGGGAAGTTTTAAAGAAAAGAGCAAGATGAGGGAGAAAAAAACCCTTCAAAACAAATCAATGCAAAAGATTGCTTAAAGTCAAATCAAAACAAAACAAAAACAAAAACCAGGCAATCAATGACACGACAACAGCAACCTGGTACATGTACAGATCCTAAGAATTTCAGACCATAAAGTGAAAGTGATAAAGCCCCATGACTTTATCTCTTTGATCAGAGGTTCAAGTTTAGCATAGGCCTGGAGCAGTGCTCAAACGTGCACACTGATACAAGAGAAGCTATTGACCCCAGCATTAGAGAGAACCTAATGCAGTTATCGAAGTCAGGCTTTACTGATTGTTAACACAAAAAGATTCTCTTCAAGTAGACCTGGCAATAGCCTTTCAGGAGACATGCATGAGAAATGCTGAACTTTCTTCGTGTTAAATTGTTACCTCATTCTCATTTAGTTCACCTTTCAGGAATGACGTGGGCATGAAAGAACAGATGCTGCACATCACTTTGACTAGAATATGTCTGTCCAGGTTTATATGAAAATCAATAAACTAAACTGATGAATTGTTTCCCCTAAGTTGTTTTGTGTTTTTCTAGAAGATATTACCACAGCATGCATGGAATTCTAGTTCTCTTACCCTTAGTAGTTGTATGACCTGATCTAGTATAATGACTTACCTTTATGGGGTGTCAGTTTTTAATGCCTATACTAAAGATAAACCTGGGCCCTTTTGTGTGAAGTTGTGGTGAAGGGTAGAGGAGAAAAGGTTAAATATGCTGTTGAATGTTCAGGACATAACAACTAAAACATATACCTATGACCCCTAGTCCAGGCTCAGTCTCCATTACTGACAACAGTATTATTGACATTTTAGATTGATAATTCCTTATTGTACAGTAATGTATTGTGGATTTAGGAGGCTTAGCAGCATTCCTGACCTCTACTCATTCGACACCAGTACTGGCCATCTCCCTGCTGTCTGTCACTCTAATGAAAAAAAAAATGTATCTCTAGGCATTCTCGTGTCATGTCCCCCATTGGGAGAAGGAGAATCACAATATATTGAAAAGCCACTGTATTAAATCAACACCAAATATGTATTTATCATGTTTCATCTTCATACTGGGCTCATGAGATGGGTGATAATTTTACTCAATTTTTAAACTAATGGAAGTAGGCTATGGGGATGTTAAGTATGTGCTATGCCACAGATGAGACCTGAGCTGATACTAAAGACTAAGTGTGCCTGAGCTGACTCACAGCCAGGGTTTGAAGCAGTGTGGCTTGTACTGATGTAAATTTAGACAGACCTTGTGTTAATTCTGGTTGATTGGTAGCTTGTGCACAAAATGTCAAGAAATCAACATTTTATCCCACTTCTTTGCTCCCTTACTCAAAAGACTCTTCAGTCTTTATAGCCCACTTTCTTTTTCCTTTACAACTTGCTACTATTTTTCACTTTTGCTTCAAAGAACGATAGTAGATCTTGCTGTTGAAAAGTAACTGATGGTTGTGACTTCCCAAACCTTACAAAATATCATTTGCACACTCATCTTGACATTAAAACTGTCAGCAGATATAATCTACACTGTTGCTTCCTGACTTTCAGAGTCACATTGAACTTGCCTTTGCCTAATACTTATTACAAGCTTCACTGAGAAGAATGAATTCAGAATGTATTGTCTAAAATATATAGTGTTGATGGCCGAGCAAGGCACTGAGCTATGCGCATAGCAGACTGCTGTTGGGAGTCACTTTGTCGTTACATTTAGCAATACGGTAGTATTTGTTTTTTATCCTAGATGCCTGGCCTGTCTTGCCCCTTGCTTCTCCTGCAGAAGAAGGGAACAGAGGGTCACAACTGGAGAGTGTGCAGAGAATAAGAGACTTTGGAACGTTCAATCCTAAATGTAATATCTCTAATACCTCCAGTCAGGGTTCAGGAAACCCTGCGAAAAAGGAAGACAAAATTATTGCAAGAGCCAGAGGGCATGGGGAACACCAAGGAAACAAGGTCCTTTAAACACAGAATGACCAATGTACATATGTACTCATAGACACTGTGGCAGTATTCATAGAGAGAGCCTCTGGGCCACTCTGAACAACTTATGAAGAGGTAGCTCAGCCCTGGCAACTTTTTTTTTAAAATAGTCTATGGTTTCTAGAGGCAATATTTTTCTAGACCTGCTAGGAATTTCCTTTCATAAGTAAAAACTCAAAGCTGGGTCCACATATGAAGGAGAATTTTGCCTCACTCAGTATAATTTTTCAAGTCCTTTTTCCCTGTAAATTTTATAATTTCATTTTTCTTTGCAGCCTATTAAAAATTCCATTGTGTATACATGCCATATTTTTGTAAATGCTTCATCATTTATGGACATCTGTGCCGATTCCTTTTCTTGTATTGTAAATAGAATGGCAGTGAACATACATGAGCAACTATCCCTGGAGAACAACATAGAACAACACATTGCCCTTTGGGAATGTGCCCAGTGTTAGGCAGGTGGGTCTTATACAAGCTCTGTTTTTGACTCTTTGAGGAATCCTCACATTGATGCTTCTATAATGAAAGCATCAGTTTGCATTCTCACCAGCAGAAAATAAGGATTGCTCTTTCCCCACTTCCTCACTAACACTTGTTCTTTGATTTTTTGTTTTTGTTTTTGTTTTTGTTTTTTTGGGGTTTTTTTGTTTGTTTCCCCCCTCCCCCCCCCCCCCCCCCCGTGATAGCCATTCTGCCTAGGGTGAGATAGAATCTCAAAGATTTTAATTTAGTTTTAATTTTCATATCCCTGATAGCTATTTATGTTGATCACTTTTGAAAGTGTTTACCAGTCCCTATATTTATTCTTTTCAGAATTCCTCCCAGATCGATAGCCAGTTTTTAATTGAGTTGCTTTCTCCCTCCCTCTTTCCTTCCTTCCTTCCCGTCTTCCTTCCTTCCTTCCTATCTTCCTTCCTTCCTTCCCTCCCTATCTTCCTTCCTTCCTTCCTTCCTTCCTTCCTTCCTTCCTTCCTTCCTTCCTTCCTTCCTTCCTTCCTTCCCTCCCTCCATCCCTCCCTGCCTTCCCTCCCTCCCTCCCTTCTTTCTTTTCTTTCTTTCTTTCTTTCTTTCTTTCTTTCTTTCTTTTCTTTCTTTCTTTCTTTCTTTCTTTCTTTCTTTCTTTCTTCTTTCTCTTTCTATCTTTCTACCTTTGTGTGTGTACTAGATATCAATCCTTTGTCAGATGTACAGCTGACTAGTGTTTTCTTTCCATTCTTAATGCTATCTTTTGAGTCAATTGTCATACAGACTGCTTTCTTTTTTCCTTGCTACCCAGCAACTATTAATTTCATGAAGTCCCTTTTACTGGTTGTTGATCCTATTTCTTGAGCAACCATAGTTCTATTTAGAAACTTCTGACCTGTGCCTATATATTATAGTGTAACCCCCTAATTTTTCTTTTAGGAGTCCCAGGCTTTAAGTTGAGCTGTTTCTCCACTTCGTATTCATTTTTGTGCACCTGGAGAAATGAGGTTTGCTCTAGTTTCACTCTTCTTTAGGGTAACACCCAGTTTCCTCCAGTATTATTTGTTGAAGGTGCTTTTCCTTGAATGTGTGCTTTTGATATCTTTGTAAAAATGTAATTGTCTATAATTGTGTGGCCTTAAATATAAACACTTATTCTGTTCCCTTAATCTCTCTCTCTCTCTCTCTCATCTCTCTCTCTGTGTGTGTGTGTGTGTGTGCGTGCGCGCCGCGCGCCTTTGTGTCTGTGTGACTGCTATGGCTCTGTAGAATGATAAGGTCTTTATTGTTAACCCCTACAACATTATTATTTTTATTCAGCATCACTTTTACTATCTGGAACCTTTTATGTTTTCATATTAATTTTTAGTTAGTTTTTTTTTCTGTGAAAATGGCATGGAAATTTTATTGTGATTTCATTAAATAGGTAGTTGGTTTTAGTAGGTCATTTTTACAATATTAATTCTACCAATGAGTACACGACATGTTTCAATCTTTTTTTTTCATCTTTCAATCTTTTAGCATGTTCTTTATTTTTATTGTTTGAAGTTCTCAGTATAGAAGTCCTTCATCTTCTTGGTTAAGTTTACTCCAAGATGTTTTATTTTTAGGTAATTATGATTGAGATGTTTTCTCACATTTCTTTCTCAGTGTGTTTGCCGTTAATATATAGGAAGACTACTGATTTTTTTATATTATTTATTTATTTTGTCTCTTTCATGAAAGTGTTAATTAGTTCTAAGACTTTTATGGTGTGGAATTTTAGCTTCTTATATATAACAACCTATCCTGTATCATGTATAGGCAGAAATATTTTCCTATTTTTTATTCTGCTCTAGGATTTCAAGTATTATATTGAGGACAAAGAGTAGAGATGATGAGCAATCCTATTTTGTTCTTGATTTTCTCTCAATTCTTTTGAGTTTTTGTCCATTTGGGATGACACTGGCTGTGGGTCTGCCATCTAAAACTGTTATGATGTTGAAGCTTGTTCAACAACGCTATTCTTTCTAGAACTTTTCCTATGGAAGGATTTTGGATTGTGTATTTATTGAAATAATTATAAAAGTCCATGCATATGATTTGTTAAAGTTATCCATTTGTGTATGTTGTTTCTTTTGGATTAAAACAATTTGATAATGCCGAGGTCATTTTGATATGTCTGTACTTGGTTTGCAAGTATTTTGCTGAAAACTTTTGCTTCTTCACTCATCAGGGATATTCATTTATAGATTTTTATTTGTTGTATCTTTATCCAGTTTTGATGTTAGAGTAATGGTGGTATTGTAGAAAGAATCTGGAAGTGCTGTTTCTATTTATTTTTGAGAGATAATTTGAAAACATTGGTTGTTGGTCTTTTATTAAGGTCTGGTAGAATTTTGTTGTGAAGCTATCTGAATTTTGGCTTTTATTAGTTGGGATTTCATTAGTTCTGATTATGGCTTCCCCTCCAGCAAATCTTCCGTCATTTCTACTTTTCCACAAAACCAAACACATACCTCCTCACTAGAAAACAAATAAACATCTAAAATTAAAATAAGATAAAGTGAAAACAAACTAAAATAAAGCAAAACAAACAAAGAGAATAAAAGGAGGAAAAAAACACAAGAAACAAATATAGACACAGATACACAAACATTCGTATACACAGAAATCCCATAAAACATAAAATAGGGAGCCATAATATACAAGGCAAACACCATTAAAGTTACAAAAAAAAAGTCCAGACAAAGGACTCCAAAAATACCATTGCGTTCATTTTGTCTTGGCTATCTACTGCTGGGCATGCGGACTGTTCTTAAGTGTGATTTGTATGCCTAATAAGACTCAGTTTGAGAAAAGGAATTTTTTCTTTGTGAATGGTTATCAACTGGAGAAAGTTCTGGGTGGAGGATGAGGGCTTGTGTCCACTTCTCTCAGTGCTGTAGTCCCATCTGTCCTTGACCTGTGCATGCCCTATTCATGCTGCCGCATTCTCTGAGCTCCTATGTGCTTCCATCCTATTACTGAGTTAGCTATATCCAGAAATCCATATTTCCTTTAGGATTTATAACTTAGTGGCATATAAATATTTGAGGTATGATTTTATAAATTTCTTTGTTCCTGTTGTGATGTTGGAGGCTTAGAATTTTTTGAAAACCTACTTTAATAAGGGTTCTCAACTTCTTTGACCTCCCTTCGAGGCCACTATCCAAAGGTAAGGGAGAAAAGATGGTAAATGGGATAAGGGGATGTAGACCTGTTTAGAAGTAGTCCTTTGGGGGTCGATTCCAATCTCTGTTTGCCAGGATACCAGCAGCCCAGTTCAGTAGTGTCGCAAGACCAAACATGAATCAGCAGTGGTGGCATGATCCAGCAGAAACAGCCAGGCCTCTGCTAAATTGGCATAAGTCAGCAGGAGCAACTGGAGCCAGATGGGTCACCAGGAGAAGTTTTCTGCTGTGCTTCTCTCAATGAAGTAAAGATCAGTGAAGACTGCAGAAAAAAAAGAGTTATACAGCTAGCTATGCAAGCACCCTGTCTCTGTCCATCGAGCCCTACTAATACTCTCTCCAAATATTGTATGTCTTCCCATCGGTCTTGCCTCAGCAAAATATCAAGTTAGTCTGCCTGAGCAAAAAACTACGTGAGTCTGTATCACATGACACCACCAGAAACTTCCCCTTCATGATATCTCCATGCTTTTCTTTAAATTCAATTATTTTATGTATTTATTCCAAAAGATCAGAGTGCCTGCTTGCAACAGTACACTGAGCAGTTTTAAGGAATGCTAAGGGAATAGAACTAATAGAGTTATGTCTTGTTGGGTGGGTAACTAGAGAGTCTAAAGGTGGGCTGCAAGGCTGACTGGCTTGATGGAGTCCTAAGTGGGTGGAACCAAGAGTTTTTTTCTCAACTTTGTCTTTATGGGATGTTCACCTGGACAGGGACTGTTAGATGAGGGTGCAGCTAAGGTTGAGGAGAGGTTAGATGTCTCACAGGTCCTGCATGATATGAACACTGCATGGACAGTCTGTGTAAAAGTCTGTGTGGGGTCCTGGGAAAGGCAAGTGAGACCTTATGTGTCTTTGAGAGAAGAGAGTTCTCCCTGGTAGCATAGCACCATTGTTATCTTACCTTGCCTGGGTTTTGTATAACTTCTAGGGCTTTCAGTATAGGTCTTAAAGTTATGGTTGAAACCAAATATTAGAGTTGAAAGAGTAATGTCAGGAAGTCTGAAAGGAACATATATAAGAGGTCTTGCATCTAGGTTTGAGACATCTACCCTGGCTAGATAAGAAAAAGAGAGGGTTCTGGGGGAGGAAAATCAATAAAACTGATTTCGACTTTTTGCAGGCTATTATCAACACAGAAACAAACTAGATTTTATATATATATATATATATATATATATATATATATATATATATATATATATAGAGAGAGAGAGAGAGAGAGAGAAAATAACCTGTTCCAGGAGGAGTATACCCCAAGGCTCTGTGGGCAAAAGCTAAACAAGATAACAGTAGAAAGCTGCAGTTGTATCATGGTAGCTGTGTCTCTTGGCATGTTCTTTTGTGACTGAATATACTTGAACCTGCAGTTGGGTTGGTCTCTGTGAATAAAAACTAATAATTCACCTCCATGTGTACGACAATGAAAGACATACATCCTTGAGCACTCTGGTCTAGTGTACTTTCACTTGCACTGTGCTTTGACAACTTTCCTTTTTTGCTGGAGATCATGAGAAAAAGCACCATAAAACTTAGATCTCATCCACTGGGATTTGGAACAGGTAAAATGGGCCACTGTCCTCCATTAAGATGCCATAGACTTCATAAGCATTCCTAAAATTGTCTTCAGAACCCATTAACACAGAATCTACTAGCCTCCTGCTCCCCTCTTGAATGAGGCTACCTCAATCTCTTGAGGGATATGCTGCTTGGATGTACAAACTAAACTGTACTTTTAAGAATAAACTTCTGGCTAAGCTGTCTCTGTATTTGGACTAAATTCATTCTTTCTAGAAGAGCACTGGGAGTCCTCTTCTATACCTACCACATCCATGCCTGTATTACACGTGTTTTACAATTGAGTCAGCCTTTCAGCCTCTATTTCTGATTTTGGAGACATGGGATCATGTGGACTGGACCAGACTTGGACTTATGTGCACCTAAGGATGGCCTTGAACTCCTGATCTTCCCGCCTCTAATTTCCAAATACTGGGATTGAAAAATGAAACACAGATTTGCTACTATCATATAAATTACTTAACAATTATAAGGACAATACAAATATGTATTAAATGTACCCTTAGTATTGATTACATTTGGTTATACATATGACATATGTTTTGGATTTCTCTTTATGTAATGACTATACATAAAATAACAAGCATTTTAAAGTAGAAGTATTTGTAACACATCCTTTTTGCTTTAAAAATAGTGTCACAAGGCTGTCAAATGTGACTGAGGTGGACCAACAAGCCATTATTACTCTCATTTGTACTCATTTTTAATGACCAGCAACTGAGCTCGACTGTATTTTTGTGACACTTCCAATCTCCAGGACTGAACATGTGGCTGTTTATCCATATCTCACTGGGGAACATTAGCATTAACAAGCTCGCTTCTGCACTGCCTGGTG
The DNA here is from genome assembly GCF_947179515.1 of Apodemus sylvaticus. Taxonomy (NCBI): domain Eukaryota; kingdom Metazoa; phylum Chordata; class Mammalia; order Rodentia; family Muridae; genus Apodemus; species Apodemus sylvaticus. Next base: position 40,717,200 of record NC_067479.1, read on the forward strand.
CCAATTGTGGGTCACACTGGTGTGAAGGCAGCTGCCCCTTGGGGTTGTCCATGCCATCTCTATTTTCCAGACAGCAGCTAGCTGAGAGATCTCACCTTATTAACATCAATGTGACCCAAATGCCACTACTGCATTATGACCTCAGGTCTAGGATGGGAATCGGGGAACAGTTAGCAGACTCCACGCATGTTACCCATAAAATATAGAAGGACCCTCCTATGGCAGGTGAACAGAAGAAGTCATTAACCTTTGCCTTGTCCAAGTTCCATCAGCTGACACTGGTGCCCTCACTCTTCTATATCAGCATGAATAAATTCAGAGCTACCATCACACTGAGTGTGGAGTGCACGGTTTTCTCCTCTCATGGTCTCTAGAGATGTGCTGCAAAACAACTCGTGTTTATTCATTAAAACAATTACTTTGATTTTCAATCATGCACATTCTCTGAGAGCCACTAATATTAGTAATATTTTGTGTGCAGGGGAAAATTATATCCTTTTCTGTGAGAAAAATTCTCTCTATTCTTGGTGAAGAAACTAAGCCCCAAGAGCAAATATGACCCCCCCAAACCTGTTCTTTGCAGACAAAGATATTACTGTGTTACTATTTATTGAAAAAAAATTAAAAGTACTGATTGTCTGAGCTTTACAAGATCAGTGGTAAACACTTCTTACCTTCTGTAAGTCCCACAGTTCTTTTAATTTAGTTTTGGATTAAATTCCCAATTCATCTCTTAATTGTTGGCGGCTTCATGAATAATTTCAGGGTCACCAACACACTGTAATGTCTTCTTGCTTTAAGCAAAATGTCTTGCCCACTTTAAGCAAAAGATAAGTGAACTTGGGAAAGCTGTAAGTAGTCTTTAGATTTGTACCCATACTATTTAGGGGGGAAAGAGAAATGGTTGAGAACCGGTTATTTGATTTATTTTAAGTGACAAAGAACAGGAGAGGAAAGCCCATGATTTGAACTTAGCATTTAGAAGAGACTAGATTATCTGTTTGTTGGACGCAAATGCAAAGTGGAATGGATTTGCAGGTTCCGAAGAGACACCGTCCTGGCTGCCTGCACATGGCTTCCCTGGTGCAGAGAGATGAAATCTGTGGCTTGTCTCACCGTTGAGAAAGAAAAAAAAAACCATCAAAATCACTTTTTTGGGGATCCCTGAAGGAAGCTTTAATCATTACATTCAGGAAATGGATAAATTCTGAAATAACGAAAATGAATTCCACTGTATATAAACATGCCGTTTTAAAGTCATTTAGTAAAGAAAAGGCTCTATTGCTTTTTAAATTTTTTTTGCAAACATTTGTTTCCTTGTAGCATGAACCCTGCTTCTGTCTTTTAATGTTCTTTCTCTTTTTTACATCCCCCTCTGGGTTTCAGTCCAGTAAATTCAAAAATCATTGCCTTTCGAGAATTTATTGGTATTTAAAAGCAGATCCCAACATCTAACAAATTGCAGTTGTAGTTTGTGTAAGATAATGGTCAATAAATAAGAGAGGAAAATGACCGGTAAAGCTGGATGCTAAGAGAAGGAGGATACTCAGTACACTCTTTCTAAACAAACAAAGGACATAATTGGAAAAATTCATTTTTATGTTTCCTTACATTAGATGAGACCGCCGAGTGAAGCATTCGCTGATGAATTACTCCTGTAATCTGTGCAGGAAAAAACAGCTACTGGCAAATTAAAGAGTCCTGGAACAGAGCCATGAGAACTAAATGGCTAAAAATGAAAACAGGCAAACATTTGAGAGTATTCTACAGAATACAGATCTTTCAACACCTCCCCCTTTTCACTCGCTAATTCATCGTCATGGAAACAGAATTTATCAAAATGTTCCTGCTTAGTCCTAGTGACCCAGTGAGTAGACTTAGCGAGCAGGGGAAGGTAACTCGGGCTGAAGCAATTTTAACAAATGATGCACAGCAGTTCAGAAATTGGTGAATTTTGAATGGTGACATTGTGTCGGTTGAACAGGTTCCCAAGTCCCAAAGGGTTCACTTTTGTGTTTGTGTGTGTGTGTTATGTTTTTTCAAGTCTGCCAGGCAGAGAAATCCGAAACCTTTGCTGGTGAGTGATCACGCTTGGCTGACCTCCCTGGAAAGTGGCTGATTTCAGGTTTGAACTCACCTTTTTTTCTCTCAGCTTGTTGTTTTCCCCCACCTCTTGTCTAAGAGATGTTCAAATCCAGAGCTGGGTAGCATTTCTTCGTTGTCTCCATCTGCCTCGGGCGCTCACTTTGCTATTCTGAAGTTGGAAGATGCAAAAATCCTTCACTCTTCTGTGCAGCCAAATTCCCTCACCTGCAACAGAAACAACTTGCTGGCCGCCAAAGCCTGACAGACCCAGAGAGCACTGAGCTAACACCTGTGTCAAACAAGAATTAACCCTTCAAGTCCCTGGCTTTTTCCTATCAGGAAAGTGACTTGAATTTCCTAAGAAAAAGTGTTATTTAAATATTATTTTTTTAAAAAAAATTAGATATTATCCATGTGGCTGCAGAAACAGTTGGTTATTTATTTATTTATTCATTTATTTGTTTATTTCATCAGCAATTAGTGATGTTGTCAGGGAAACCACAAATTACCCTTCAGTTGATTCTTGAACTTAAATGCCTAAATGTGAGCAGGCAGAAGGCCTCCCCACCTTTAAGTTCAGTCAGTGGTTGATGTCTCTCTCTTTGGTGATTCTGATAACAGAATACAGAAAACACCTCTAAACATGTAAACCAATAGCATGGAGCAGCATCAATTGAAACCGAATATTTTATCATGCATTCTTTAATTAAGGCACTTCCCTCTTTTCCTGAAGCTGGAAACTTTCTAGTGCTAAAGCAGGCATAAGAACTAAATCCTTTAGTAAAAGAAATCCTAATTAGCAGTTAGCGATCAATATACTAGTGAAGAAAAAAAATATGATTTGGAATTCCTTTTTTTAAATGGTTTTATGCGGGAAAGAAAATAAAAGGTCTTCCTTGGAAAAGTATATTCAAGGTAAAATAACTGATAGGAGGTTGGGGTCTTTGTGTGTCAACTTGTTTTGATTCTAAGTGAGGGAGAGTTGGGATTTATATACTGGAAACTACTGGACCTGTTTGTGGTTCTTGCCAGCCAGAAATAATCAATGTTTGTGGAGACTGCAGCTAAAATGCCCATGTTTACATATGTGACTCTTCTGTAAGGGGAAGAAGCTGGGAACTGTAAACCTCTGGAAATCAGTGGAGCTCGTTGTTAGAAAGAAAAAAAATCGAACACTCAGAAACATTGGTTTTGTTTGTTGATCCCTGTTTGAGTACAGAATATACCTCTCTTTAGAGTTTTCATCGTGGATTACATTTCATAAGTAGGGTCTCGTTTTACTCTTCAGGCAAGGCAAGGTCATTCCGCTCACTGCCTTCACTCTACTAATTTTTGCATTAGAGTCTTAGAAGGGAGACTCAAGGGAGCCTGGCCAATTCCTTCCTTCCTTCCTTCCTTCCTTCCTTCCTTCCTTCCTTCCTTCTTTCTTTCTTTCTTCCTTCCTTCCCTTCCTTCCTTTCTTTCCTTTTCTTTCTTAGGGGGACCATGTTGTTCTTTCTAGTGAAATATAAAGAGCTAACAGAACATTCAATGAAATCATAATGCTGGAATTCACATTTTATACTACATGATATGAATTTTTCATCTCACCTATTTCCTACCTTATAACTGTTTTTTATCTCTATCTACTGTATATCTGTCATTTATCTATCTATCTATCTATCTATCTATCTATCATCTATCTATCTATCTATCTATCTATCTATCATTTATCACTATCTGACTGTCTCTCTGCTGGTATTTCTATACCTATCATCTATCTATCTATCTATCTATCTATCTATCTATCTATCATCTATCTATCATCTATCTATCTATCATCTATCTATCTATCTATCTATCTATCTATCTATTTATTTATCTATCATTTATCACTTTCTGACTGTCTCTCTGCTGGTATTTCTATACCTATAATCTATCTATCTTGTATTATTTCATCTCTTCATCTCCGTATTCTGTATGCCCTGAGGAAGACAACATTTTATGGTTTTTTGAAAATGTAAATGATCTGATTTGGAGGTTCATTTGTCATTGAACCCTCTTTCAAAGTACATGATCTAATTTTGGCAATGATGGCTTTTTTTTTTTGAAGTTTATATAAAGTATCGAAGGTCTGTACAATTCTTGTCTCTTCATCTTTAAAGTGAGAAAAGCATCTGGCCATTGTAAGGTCTCAGGGACACCTTTAAATGTCATTCGAGTCTTGAGGCACTCAGAATTCATTTTGGTGAATGAATAAATAATCTTGATATTTTCTTTTGCAAATTGAACAGTGACAACACTGTTGGATTTATTTTAAAGACAGAGGTGCTATGGAGGACAATGTTTACTTCATGCCTGATAAAAATTCATACCAAGAAAAAGATAAAAAGTGAAAGTCCCAAGGTGTGTGAGACCACAAAGCCTGGGAAAATGAGACATCACCACCATTACCACTACTACTACATATTTTGTGTATCTTTCTAAAACAGAAACATTTAGTAGGAAGAGAAAATATCACAGTTTACCCTGCCAAGATGCATTATGATGTTGGAGAGATGATTCATGAGGGCAGGTGATTTGATTCTGAGGTCAGAATTAGTAAAAGAACAAAGTTCTTGTCACATTCTCCTTAGTCCTTACTGACACTTGCATGGCCCTCTCTGCAGAGCTGGAGCAAAACAATTTATTCCTCCTTAAGAAAGGTGCCCAGAAAAGTCAAACACAATGGTGAACTGTAAGGAATGATGCTTGTACCCTGGGATTTTCTTTCATTACTGTGTGAAAACCCACAGAAAAGAGACATTAGCTTCCCCTGACCCACAGCAAACTAGTGAAGTCATATGTAAAATGGACTCCCAGCGAAAAGACCGGCAGAATGCTGAATTTTCTTTCAACACTGATTTTTATCTTATTCAGAAAATTAGCATCCTAAGTTGAAATCAAATTGATGAAAGACATATTTCTTCAAATAAACTATGCTCTGCAGAGGAAACTCACTCTCTCTCTCTCTCTCTCTCTCTCTCTCTCTCTCTCTCTCTCCCTCACACACACACACACACACACACACACACACACACAGGTATATGTGCAACACACATATATACCCATACACACAAATACTGGCTTCCAATATAAATTTACTTTTCTGCTCCATCGAGTCATATTTCATTACAGACAAAATTAAAAACATTTTGGGACAGGAGATACTGTGAAATAACTCAAGGAAGGGGATATAAGCTCTTTGGGTGGCTGGTTCAATACCTTCCTGTGTCTTTTGGTCACAAAGATACTCTAAGTAGTCTAAGGATTGTGGCCTTGGTCCTGCTCAGAGTTTACCTTGGGTCTGATATTTACAGCGTGTACTCTTGACTCCTTTCCCATATCCTGTTACACATAGGCAATTCTGCTCCACAAAGAGGTTCCCCCTCCCTTTGTAGGTATCATTAGTAGGAGATATGCAACCTACTTCTAGATAGAATACCTATAAACTAGAAATTAGGTTCAAGTAAAAAGTGAAATATTGAATTAAAATCATTTTCTTGGGAAAGATTGCTTTTACATAACATTCTATGAAATACATGGATATTTAGATAAATTCATAATACACAAGCAGATTACCTTATAACTAGTCTCTTCTAAATGTGAACTAGTGAGCAACTTTCTGTCTAGTTTTATTTTAGTATATGACTTGTGCCCTTAGGTCAGAGATAAATGGATCAAGAATTGGCATTTACACCTTCATCTAATACAGTCATCTTATAAATAGCTCATTGGTAATCAAGCAGCATGATGAATGATATCTGTAGAGTAGGAATTGCATATATGGGTTATGATTAACCTCACTGTATTGTTTTTAAACCCATTGTAGTGTGTGTGTGTGTGTGTGTGTGTGTGTGTGTTTATTGAGCCAAACAGTCACACAGAGAGGGGAATACTGAATTGCTCAAAAGGTCAAAAGTTATACTTGGTAGTAGAAGCCATGTAAGCAAAGGGCAAAGAAATAAAAAAAATAAAGAAAGCAATCTGAAGATGCTACTATCTATGATGAGATGTTCTATCTATGGGATGTTGAATGACTGTGAGATTATGTGGGATGGACATTTATACCTAACTATTCATGAAACTGGTTCCGTTGAGAGCTAACCTGTTTGTGCTCTCTAGCTCTCCTGTCTTCCTACTGAAAGCCTCAGCACCAGCTCTTCAATTTCTTCTGTTTAGTATTAACTTTCTTCCTAAGTTGTTTATTACTTATAGGAAGGTCCTTTGATGCTATTTACCTGTCTTTCACTGATTTCTATCCCCCCTGGATGTGTCCCAAATTCACAAATTAAGGTAGTGAAGTCATTTTCCATGCTTTATAACAGTGATTTTCACTTGTAGCTTTTCTTTACTCTTTCTTAGCATCCACATCTCTCTCCTCCATGAGTCCTCTGTTCTTTCATATTGTCTCCCGTTTCTATAAGCTCCTTCAGCAGATTACACAGAACTGTTTTTCAGGCTTCCTGTTTCTTAAGTCTGGTTGATACTGCCCTGTTTCTTCAAAACAGTATTTTTGCCACCAAGGACGCTTTAGTAGGTATCCTCTCATTGAAATTTAGACATCTATCCTGTAAGAAGAATTAATGTCATTAGAATGTTTGTTGTGTGAGGTTTTCTATTTGTTTGGTTAACAGGCTGTATTTGTAGTTTGCTACAGTCTTCAGGGCTTACAATTTTATTTGGTGTGCTGCTTTTTATCTTTGCTGTTGCCTTTCGTTTCCTAGAAGTCTCCCACATGAGCAATATCTGAGGGCTGCAGTTCTTTTTAGCTGCAGTCTCATTGTCAGGCAGGATCCCTATTGATGTGTATGCAGGGTGTGGGAGTCACAGCATAGCATGCAATTATCTCTACCTGTCCATGTGCCTCTTTTCTTTGCACCAACATTTATCAACTTTTTAATTCTTTATTGTTGTTTTGTTTTGTATTTTCTTCTTATAGACAATAGGGAACCTGCAGGGTTCTAGAACTGGGTAGTTTCCTTTCTCCAAGTTTGTGAGAATCCAGTTGATCCCAAGTGAGTTAGGCTTTCATTAAATATTTCCCTTGATGGAAGCCTTAGTGCATTAGACTTCCCTGTGCACATAGAAATCCCTGTGCATTGCTCAAAATGGCCACCACCACCACCACCATTACCACTATCACCACCTCCACCATCACCACCATCACCACCACCACCTTCCCTAACATGTACTGAAGTAACAGGAGATCTTGTTCTAATTACTCTGAAGGGAACAAAGGTATGATAGCTATACAGGCAAAGCTCACAAAAGTATAGAGGTTCCCTTGAGGCTGAGCCTCCCACGCATTGCTTCCAGTCCCTTCCTCAGTAATTGGTCCACTGCAAGTTCTTGATGCTGGCAAGCTCTCTGGTCTAAAACCTAACACCAAAAAAACTCTGTCTTTTAGGTGTGGGGGTGTCAATTTTCTCTGTAACCTTATATATACATACATACATATATATATATATATATATATATATATATATATATATATATATATATATATTTAAATTGTCATTGTTTCTAGAGACAGAGGTTCGTTCTCTTGTTGATGATTGCCTCAGTCTTGCTTTCCTGCCACCTTAGCCTCACACTGGGCTTACAGGTGAGTGCCACTGCATCTGGCTAAGAGCTTTTGATTTTCAGTTTCCTCCGCTTTCCCTTCTCATCTTGATGGGAGTGATGACTTCCAAGCTTGTCACATGTTAGATTAGAAACTGAAAATGGCTCTGGAAATAACCTAAATCCCCAAATTTCTCTCCCTACTCTAAAACATCATGCCTAATTACTTTTTGAGAATTGGTTTTCCATTTCTCTTAAGATAGTCAGGTATGACCCGTCATCATGTGTGAAAACCCTCTTAATAGACAGATGGCCTCTGTCTGGTGCGCTCAGTCTGAGTGGAGACCAATTACGCGGTTCATTTTAGTTCCTTTTTACTGAAAGAGGAAAGACAGTGGCATAGAGTGGGGAAGAGGAGAGGGACAAGCACACGTAATTTCTAAGAGAAAGTGCTAGAAATTTATGTCAGTGCTGTTTTGAAAATGAAGATTGCTTTGGAAATCTGAATAATCCAATCTCAACCTCTGGTAACTGTATTTTAAATATATAAGTTTTTATTTAAAATGAAAGCTTTATATTATGATTTACTTTGTGTTATTTATGAGGATTTTTTTCTTTAAGTTAGTCTATTTTCAGATAGTCACTTTAGGTACTTTGTCTGAATCTTGGGTTTTTATGGGAATGGTTGTTATGTTAGAAGGTAGGCCCCAGAGACATGTTTTCTTAGGCTCCAGTTTCAAAATAGGCATGTTGCCAGGTGTGATAGTAGACACCTGTAATCTCAGCATTTATGAGGTGGAGGCAGGGTAGCAAGGATTACCCAGTAAGACACCATTAAAATCAAGCAAAAAGTACCAAAGACAATGGATTTGTTTTGTAAAGTCAGTCTTTGATGTGTAAATTGTAGCATTGGTAAGTTTAAACAATGTAACTAATGCACGTTGTTATTAAAAGACTATATTACAGGGTAGTCTCCAGTAAAGGCTACATTGTTTCCTCTGCATTTATCTTAATCCTTATCCAGAATTAGCACTTCTTATGAGTTTATTTTCATGAATTTAACAGCATTTACCTGTCTATTCAGTAAAAACATGGGTGAAGTGAATTAAATGCTAACTCAAATGTGTAAGGACAAAGCACTTGGCTTTGAACTTACATGATCACTACTTTGTAGTGTCTTTTTTCAAAGAGAGTAAACACAGCCTGGTGGAAAAGCAATGTTTTGACTTTTCCTTTTTTATTTATCAAACCACAAAGTAGCCTTGAAAGATTAGTTTTTCACAGGATCCTAGAGATATTTTTTCTGTTTGTTTATTACTTTGGAAAAATAAAATGTGTATAAAGAAAGATAATTAGGAATGGCAGGTTACTTGATAGTTTGCTAACAGAAATTAACCTCTTCGTAAGGCTCTGTGTGGACATCCAGCCATGTGCTTTAGGCTCAGCTTTGCTCTGAGGGGATTGTCTTAAAGAATGCAAAGTTTGGGGGTCCTGGCACTGGAGAGCAAGGTCATTTCTGCTCTATTCTTGGCAGTGTGAAGCTTTCCATGAACAATCCGATGTTTTTGCTCGGGTTGGGATCTGTCTATTGATGTGTTCATCTCCGAGCCATCTCTAGAGGATGTGAGTACTTTGGGCAAGAATGCTGTTTTCCCTTCTCATTTAATGGTTGAAGAAACTAATGTAGAGTGAAATGATGTGGACACAGGCAGGGCAGGAAAGCAGAGATCAGTGAGCACAGTCCTTGTGCTTAAACCCTGTTGTTTCACCGTTAGGCCCTCTACCTTGCTTGTAGCATTCTTGAATTCAGAATTAATTTCATCCTGGGAACCTCTGAGGCTCTTTATCTATATCTCTTTCACTACATACCAACACATAGATTATGCCAGGTATGAGTGCATCTTTTATCTTCAGTCCCACTCTGTAAGGATCTTGAAGACTGAGGAAACCAATTCTTCAGTGTGCATGAAAATTCTCAACTCCAACTATTACAGCTATTAAAAAAGAAATCTCCCATACAGCAATTGTGTAATTCAGACAGTTATCATATGTCCTGTGAATGAGAATTCACTATCATTATTAATTTTATGAAAGAGAAAAGCAGACCTGGGCTTTAGTGAAAGTCAGTGAAGGGACATTAGTTAGCGTATAGACCAAATGCATGTTTGCCTCCTGTGTTTGTGGTATGAAATGTCCATGACCAGAGAAAGGATTCCTTTGAGGGGAAATCCAAAACAATCTCTTGCAGCATTTAGAAACGAAGGAATGAGTTCCAGAGCTCATGGAGGCTTTGTTTCAATTTTGAACATGTCTTGAGGAGCTGTCTATTCAGCTAGTCCTCAAAAGGCACATCTGTCTTAAACTTTTAACAGCATACGCCTCAAATAACCTAACTCTCATTTTCTGCCCATCCCAACCCAATTCATACTTATCAGGTGGAAAAGTGATAGCTCCACCATGGTCATCATCAGCTTCCCTTCCACCCAGCATGTCAGCAGCAGACCCCACCCCTCCCTCACAAAGCGGTATGAGAGATTTGAAGTTGAAACTATATTTTATCTCTGCACCTTCCTCACATTGGTAATAGAATAGGTAGGCCAGAAGACAGATTGTGAATGAGAAACTGTGTTGCTCCTAAACTGTAAACCTGGCTTTATACTCTTAAAAGTCAAGTCTGAAAAATGACTTCTGCTGTCCTGGTTTGGGGTAACTGCAATTCCTGACCATTTTCATCTTACCTTTGACACAACACCAGTTGTGGAAGCAGAGAAAAGAAGTGGAAATTCCCTCTACACTATCTGCCCTTATGTGTCAAACCCAATGATTAGTTCTAGATTAAAGTTACAATGCCCTTGCTTCTTTCAATTCTCCTTTTTCCATTAAAAAAAATGATCCTAGGTTACATTTATTTTGGTGATTATCACATCCTATGGGCTCAATATATTTGACTCTAGCAGGTAACCAAGTGAATTAGATATCATAACACAGATGGTAAATATCTCGCTGGTGTCACCAAAGCTTAGTAAGTAGAGTAAGTTTGAAATATGGTAATAGGAGACTAGCTCCAATTCAGTAGGAACAGATTTTGTTTAGTGAAAAAAGTCACAATAATCTTCTATGTCAATATCATTTATGTCTGTTCAGAGATCCAAAATCCTAAGCGGAGAATTTCCTGGAGATCAGTGGAGTGTGAAGGAAAGGGGAAAGAGCCGATGTAATAATGCCGTGAAGATGTTCTAAAAAAAAATCACCTGCAGAAGGCATAAATGATTTATTTGTAATTTAGGCCATACAAGTGAACAGCTAGAATATATATTAAAAAGATGAATTTTAAAAACTGAGGGAAAATTGGGGACTCTTTAATGTAGCTTCTATTCACCCAACAGGCAATGTCTGACAAGTGTTCTTACCTGCTGCCTTGAAATATATTTCCTAGAGTTATTCAAATATGAGAGCAATACTGCTTATTTTGTAGTATATGAATAACAAATATTCCTTTTATAAAATGGAAATTGGGATTGGGAAGGATGTAGCCGTATCTTTTCAGTGTATGCAATAGCAAGAGAAGGGGCAAGTGGGTGTAGTTATCATGTTATGCTGATTCTGGACAAAAGGATTTGTGAAAATTGAGGATGATTTCCTGGCAAGGTCAGGTGCCTCAAGAGATGTCAAGCCCCTCATCCTGTCCATCATGAATTGAACGTGGTACCTATGGCTCTGAAGATCAGAGCGAGATTGAGAATGAAAGGCCAGAAGCTGGTGGAAAACATATTTCAGCTTAAAGTAAGAAACAACTTTCTAACTTCGAAAACTGTCCAATGATAAAAATGGCTGGTGTGGGAAGTAGACAGTTATTCCTCACTTGATATAGCCAAGCAAAAACTAGATGACTTCTTACCTAAATACTCTAGAGAAGACCTGAACATCAGATGAGTAACTAGACTAGAAGATTAATAATTCCTTTCAATACTGGAAGGTGCTAATTATTGACAAAAAACACTTAGGACAATATGGCCTCTCTTCCTTAATACTGAAGTGGCCACCAGCACACTCTTACCACCTTTTTCTCTAAAATTCTCCTTCGGATTCTCTTCTGCCACTCTAGTCATTAGAAAAATTGCCAGTGAAAGCTTATCCTTGCTTGCCTTCTCCAAAAGGTATATATTTAGTTTGCCCTGACTCAACACTTCCCCATTTAGTGGGACATAGCACTGGCAGGATACTGATAAGGCCCCATCTGACTGTCACCATTTACACAAGGAGGAGATTTGATTCCCTGCTACACAGTTCAACTTTAGAGGTCCCCAAACTAATTAGAAACCTAGTTTTCTAATATCTTTCCATTCCAATATTGTCAAAATCATAAGATGATTCTTAAAAGTCTGGACAACCTCTTTTCATTTCAGACAAGAATAAGAAAAGCAAGGGGTAATGAGTTTCTCTGGAAGTTTCGTTTATCCCAGTGAGCACATCTACTCACAGATATGGTGAGAAGTGGAGTTCCCCAAGACACATTTCTCAGGGTTCTCTTACTAAACTTTAAAGAAAAAATGGAATACACAAAGTGAAATTTTCTGTTCTTGTAATAGGCAACAGATGTCATGTCTCCACAGCTGGACGAATGATGATGGTTTTCTCACACATACATAATTTTCAGTGACATTCAGCCAAAGTCCAACAGGTTCATTGATGTCCTGACCAAATGTATAACTTCACATTCTTTAAAAAAAAAAACACTGTTTTTTATTTGTGCAGCAATTAGTTAGGAAAGACACTGAGACACTGAGCACAACAAGAAAGAAGGAATAGCTGAATGGCAGATGGTGGCAGTGGCTCAGCCTCTGCCTCTGATTTATTTACCTCTCCTCTACAGAGAAGATCTATAATTAATAGGCATATGTTTTATTTTTAGTAGGGGCTAATATTTTTCTTGTGATCCTTCAACACTATCGATGTCCTTACTTATTTTTCCACTAATCCCGCAGCTCAGCTTCATAAATATATGTAAGTTTGTGGTTTGGGGACATAAAATAACTGAAATAGATATGCTTCCTTATAGAAATGGCATATATGATATCATCTGGGGGATGTATTCTGGGGAGCATTTTTCATATCTTTAGTCTCATTCATATGTTCTTCAATAAGTGTTCCTCACATAAAGACTCTTAGTATAAAATATTTTGTTCTTTGTATTGTGTACGGTGGGTATAAGTATACAATGTTTAGGGAAAAACATTTCTAACTACAAACCAATCTAAACAAAAGTGATAGAGTTAAATGAGAGAGTTAGCTTTAAGTGCGGGCAGTTTTTACCAGCAGCAGGAGTGAGGTAAATGTAAGGAGGGAGGGAGGAGCTCGGAGTGTCTTTATTAGCTTTGTAATTTTGCAGCTCAAAAAATAAAAGCTATTATGACAGTCTAAGAATAAGCTTCTTCATAATCAAATGCAAACAACAGTGTCCACTTTCCAGCCTTGTTGGAAGACAAGCAATAGTATATTCAGTAACTTCTCATTTAATTAGTGTTTGTGGTAGGAACAAGGTATCGGCATTTAAAAGAAAATGTCATCAGGTGGAAGAAAACAGGGAAATAGAAACCACAGTCAATATTGCTTTGGACAGGATCTTTGCTACAAGATAAAATTAGTGGGTAGAAATTTGAGAAGAAATGAAATTTGCATACTTTTTCAGGAATACCCCTGAGCAATAAATTAGCTAAGAGGAGCTGGTAACTTTCTCAGAGGGACCTTGTCGAAGTGACCTTAGCAAAGCATGTGCCTTGGCCGGCATTTGTGAATAAAGCATGGGTATCATCAACCCTTGACATAACACAATAGAAACATGGCACATCTGTGGTATTGTGTGTAAGCTACACACTGAACCCAGTGGAGCTACTGGGGCTCCTCGTCTGCAGTACTCTTACAAAAAACGTACAACTTTTTTCTTGGGAGGAAATGTTAAAAACTTAAACTGAAGGTATTCTAACAAACAAACAAACAAACAAACAAACAAACAGAAAACCCAACAGACAACAACATGAATTGTCTTCTTCAAATGGGTGAAAGGTGTGAAAGTCAAAAAAAAAAAGGCTTTGAGATTACCACAGATTAGAGGACATTTAAAAAAAAAATCAATTAAATGGCACACTCCACTGTGCAAAGAACATTAGTGAGAAGACTGGGAAAACTTTGTTGGCATGAGCAATTCAGTTAGAAGTAGCATAGCAGCGTGATTTTCCCAAGTCTTATCACTAATCTGGTCAGATAAAGGAGAGCTTTCTTAGGAGGCAAGTGAGGAATAATTGAGAATTCTTATATTATTTTCACAGATCTTTTATGAATCTAACTCTACTTCAAAATGAACACTTACTTTTTTTTGACTTGTTCAAAAGTTTATTCCTTATAGACAAGAAAAAAAGTAAAAACATTGAAGAGATAGATTTTTTATTGTTTTATTTTATTAAATACATTCTTTATTTACATTTCAAATGTTGTCCCCTTTCCTCATCTTCCCCTCCCCCCAAAAGTCCCATAAGCTATCTCCTATCCCCCTGTTCCCCAATCAATCCTCTCTCTTGTCCCTGTCCTGGTATTCCTCTACACTGCTGTATCAAGCCTTTCCAGGACCAAGGGCCTTTCCTCCCTTTGGTGTCTAACAAGGGCATCCTCTGCTACCTATGTGTCTGGAGCCATGTGTACTCTTTGGTTGATGGTTTTGTCCATGGGAGCTCTGGGAGTACTGGGTGACTCCTGTTGTTGTTCCTCCTAATGTGCTACAAACCCCTTCAGCTCCTTGGGTCCTTTCTCTAGCTCCTCCACTGGGGACCTTGTGCTCAGTTCAATGGCTGGCTGAGAGTGTCCTCCTCTGTATTTGTCATGCACTAGCAGAGCCTCCCAAGTGGCAGCTATATCTGGCTTCAGTCAGCAAGCACTTGTGGGCATGGATAACAGTGTCTGGGTTTTGTAACTGTATATGGGATGAATCACTAGGTGGGGTAGTCTCTGGATGGTCTTTCCCTCAGTCTCTGCTCCACCGTTTGTCTCTGTATCTCCTTCTGTGGGTATTTTGTTCCCCCTTCTACGAAGGACCAGAGTATCCATACTTTGTTCTTCGTCCTTCTCAGGCATCATCTGAATACTTAAATAAATCCAGTCTCATATACAGCCTAGAGTAAGGACTCTACCTGACCATGTACTGAATCCTCATCAGAAGCTAAATATTATTAAACCTGGTTGCCATGTCCTGCACGAGCAATCCACTAGCTGTTAAGAAAGTGTGATGCATTTTTGTTTTGTTTTGTTTTCCACACAGGGTTTCTCTGTGTAGCCCTGGCTGTCCTGGAACTCACTCTGTAGACCAGGCTGGCTTCAAACTCAGAAATTCACCTGCCTCCGTCTCTCAAGGGCTGGGATTAAAGGCATGCGCCCCCACTGCTCAGGTGTGTGAGGCATTTTTGACTTTGGAGTGTCTTTAGAGATAGTGCCCAAATTTAGAATTGTTCCTTTTTCATAGCCAATATTAAATAAATAATTAAATTAAATAATAATACATTTATTCCATATAAACCATAGAGAGTTTAAGGACAGAGACTCTTGTCATTATGTAAGACATTAATCACAACTTGCATAGGCATGCCTGCTGCATTTCTAAACACACATCACCTGGGATATTAATTCTGTTCAGTTTTACAACAGATTAAAGCTCTTATTTCTTTCGAAAGAATCTGCTGATAAGAGTGGTGATTTATTTGTTTTAAATGGCAGTTTTTGAGTATTTTAATAAAAGCCATTAAGGATTTCCTCTATCTGATGAACACTTTTAATCAGGGCCCACAGCCACAGTACTCTGCACATACTGTGGTTGTCCCTGTGAATTGCCCCAGCCCTTTGCTGGAACCTTTGTCATGAGTAACCAGGGATGATAAAGGTGCTTTTCTTGAGGAGTGTTGTAAGCAGTGATGGCATGATACATTCATAAAAACACAAATGTACTTGATACATGGCAAGTTCTAAATATATATAGCTATTTTGAAACTTATTAATTTTCTTATGAGAAGAATTAAGAGAAGATGGAAGAAAAGATTAAGGGAAAACACAAACCCTACACCAAGTTCAATATAGAATCTAGGCCTACATTACCATTCAGATATTTTGTACTTGCTTTTGATATACTAGAACTTGGTGATCATTGCTGACTAAATGAATAAAACCATGCTCTTGCTAATACCCTCAGCTCCTTAATCTCATCCACCCCTTCATCATGAGCTACAATAAGCCATCTCTCCTACAATGAGAGGCCACACAGTTTTGTCCCTAAGTGCTAAAGCATTGCCTGAGCATGTTCCAGCTCTGAGCAGCTCTCTCTTTAGATCACCATACCCCTCAGAGGGCTTGTGGCATTACTCAGAAATTGTCTCCCCAGTAACGGTGCCTCCCCACCCAGCACGACTTCAATTTCCAACTTGCAATTTTTACACCTCCCACCCTCTCATTCTTAACTGAATCCCTCACTTCATGTTTCATTCAGAAAATAGAAAACACAGAATGAAAACTCCATCTGCGCACAACTAAATCTAGAAAACGCACTTCACTCGCCTTCGTCACTGAAATGTTCCCACCTGTTACTATGGAGGCCAGTCTCTCGACTGCTGCCCTGAACCCCATCTCCTCACTCTCAAGGACACCACACTTCCAGATCTTGCTTTCTGAACGTCTCCCTTCACCCCCGCCCCCCGCCCCGTAATCTCCATGACAATGCAAACAAGCCCATATGCATCATTTCTTAAAATGCAATCTTCCTTCAGCTTCTTTCCCTTTGCAGCTGTGTAGATTGTTCTAGGTCTCTTCAGAGCCTCTTTTATGAATGCTCAGATGTTCTTTGCTACCTGTGCCTCTTCCCCCCTTACCTGTGCCTCTTCCCCCTTTACACAGTCTCCGTGGCTCAGTGATCTGCTTTTCTCCGCTTCTATTTCACTGAAGGCGGAAGCCTTAGTGTCAAGTCAGGTAAACCCAGTTGTATAGACCTAACTGGGGAAAGCTATTGCCCGAAAATCCAGTTCGTCAGCTCCAGCTCCAATCCTTCAATAAATGAGAATTTGGTTTCAAATTTAGGTTCCCATTCATAATTTTAGACAGAGAGAAAGAGAAAAGAACATCACCTGTCAAGCTTTCGTAATCTAGCATTTCCATGAGCTTGCTTAGAACACTGGAAAATAAGCATAAGTAGATATTGGAACTAAATTGAAAGACACATTCATGCAAATGCCTGGATATTTGGCATTAGTAGGTACCGATCATGCTGATTTTAACCTTAGTGGGTTACATCAGCTAAAGATGCTTCTTGACTCAAGCAAAGCTAATTCTGGTTAGACGGAGGCCTAAGTGCACGCAGCCTGAGCAGCAGTGTGGGGCAGCAGATGCTGACCTGAATCAGGCAGGTGCAGCTCCCATCTAAATGGTGGAGCCAACGTGTGCATTAGATTAAGTGGAAAATAATTTTTTCATCCTAATTAAGATTTGCCTCAAAAACAAGCAGATCTTTAACATATGGAGTGAAAGTAATTGAATTTGAGGAACTCAAGAAATTGACAGAGAAATGTGTCAGATGGCAGACAGAAATGGAGAGCAGGATTTAGAGTCAAAATAACTTTCAAGTTTGGTAGAAATCTTCTAAAGAAGAAAAAAAAAGTCAAGAAATGTTTTGTTCAATTTTGAATGGTTTCCATAAAAACACATTTTTTTCTTTTTCAAAAAAAATAAACTTTGGTGTTTGAAGTTAACTGTTATGTATTTGGAAAATTTACTTGTGAACTGCATGAATCATCTCATTCTCTAATGGTGATGTTGGGTTAACTTCTAATCTCCATCTTGTATTTAACCATTTCTAACTCTTTTCCACTGCTTCAAGCAGAATCCCAGGCAGCATTTCTTACCTGGGCTATTGCAATTGTATTCCAGTCCCCCTCTGATTCTTTGCCCACCTCTGGAGTTTCCCTCTAAGCAGAAGAGAGAATGACCTTTTACATATGTAAATCAAATCATACCAGCCTCCTGCCTGAAATCCTATAGTGGTTCCCATAGCAATTATGTAAAATCCGCATTACTTTCCATGACTTGCCGGGACCCTGTGTAATCTCATTCCAACCATCTCTTATCATCTTTCCTTCAGACAATTATACTTTGTGCCCCAGTGCATGTTGTTTTTTAGAGCATGCAAATTTTATTCCTTTTGCCCTGAAACCTTCCTCTTCTTCTTCCTATTTCCCTTCATACATTACTTGTGATCTCTTCTGGAGGGAATCATTTTCCAAATCAGTTCAGAGCCTCCTTTTCTCATCTTCTTACCTTTTTCCTCTTCATGTTAAATGCTGTACTTGCAGCCATCATTTGTCCCAGGAGCAACCTGAGGCCAATATTATTAAAATTTTTCTCTCCTATTTGAAAACCGTGTTCATTTTCTCCCAATGAATCAGGTTGTCTGAAAGCATTGATCCATCAAGATAATCTATAGAGCTGATTTTGCTCATCAATGTAACTACAGCGATCCCCAAGAGATAGATCACTAGATGTAGGGGTCCGGGAATTGAACATTGGTACTCTCTGCTATCATTGACCTTGTCTGAGAGTAGAAAAGGGTCTGTGTGAAATGATTAGTTAACTGTAAAGACACGACCAGGCATGGTGGTTCACGTCTTTAATCCTAGCACTTGGGAGGCAGAGGCAGGTGGATTTCTGAGTTCGAGGCCAGCCTGGTCTACAGAGGGAGTTCCAGGACAGCCAAAATGTAAAGACACCAAGCATATATCACACTTTTTCTTTGAAGGATCAAAATATTTTTTCTTACATTTTCCAATCTAGGTTAACGTACAGATCTATCAAATCAATGGAAACTGTGTTTCATTCTTTTTAGTTTTTCTACATAAATATTTTAATGAAAGATCTTGAAATCCAGTCCTTTTGTAAGTACTTATTCAATGATTAAAAACTTTTATATTGGGTAAGAAGGCAAGAATCTTTATTGGCATTTGTATGGCAGATTAGTGCACAACACACTTTTGTGTCATTGTGACACTATCACTGTGAGATGCCGCTGGCATGACTAGTAGCAAAAGTCACATTTCTGACAAGTCATTGTGTGTCCTGATGACCCTGACCCTGCACAAAGTATCTGGACTCTGTGCTCATCTTGCTACCTTCTGTGATGATTAATACCACTTGTTCAATTAAGAGGATATAGAACAGGGATTCTCAACCTTCCTAATGACCCTTTCCTCATGTGGTGGTGACCCCCAAATATGTTACTTATTAGTTACTTCATAACTCATTTTGCTTCTGTTATGAACCACACTACAAATATCTGAGATGCAAGATATCTGAGATGTAATTCCCAAAGGAGTTGCAACTTATAGATTGAAAACAGCTGATATAGAACCATTGGCTGTCTGTGAGGGATTATCCATATGAGGTTAACTGAAGTGTGAAGACCCAGTCTAAATGTATAGGACCATACATTTCACACTTGAACCAAAAGGAGATAGCAAGCTAAATATGGTATTTAGCCTAGTGTATCAAAAATGTCACTTAAGTTGTATATAATGACTCAATATATGTATTTAACCCAGGGTATCAAAAAATGTCACTTAAGTTGTATATAATGACACATGGCTGTAATGCCAGCATTTTGGAGGGATACACAGAAAGAAAAGAAATTTGAGGCCATTCTTGGCTAGGGAGTAAGTGAGCCTTGGCTCACTCATAAAATTAAAAAACAATACTCTTAATCAATATAAAAATTAGTACTGACTAGTGCTTTAGTCTTTGAAATCCAGACTGTAGTTTAGTCTTTCAGCTCAGCTGACCAGCCACATGTCACATGCTGAGAATACCGTTGTGGCTACTCCTAGTCATGCTGGTCAGTTCAGTTGCAAGTGTAACTTTCCCAATAGCTTCTCATGCTCTTCAGCCCCAGCGTAGGCAGTGGCTTTCTGTTGTTGTTATTTCTACGACACTTGTGTATTTTTACCATATGCTACATTCCAGGATACTCACCAGTCTAACATTAACTCCATCTTAATAATGAATGTGCTTTTACCTTAACCAGATCATTTGTGTTTCTATTCAAGAAAGTAATGACAGAGCTAGAAAAATAAGATGTTTATCAAGCAAACTGTGACTCAGACAAAGTGGCTTTGTTCTGTATTAGAAACAGGGAAGGAAACTGAGAACTTCCAAAGAAGGAGAGCTTGGCAGAACAGCCTTGGTCACCTTCTCTTTCTACTCTCTTCTTTTTCTTCACACCACAAAGAAAAATGCAATTATTATCTGGTGGATTCTGGCCAAGGCTTTTATAAAAGCACAAGATGGCTTTTGGAATTATCCATGTTTAACATCAAAACAAGTTGTAATATCTTTGCCCTTAGCAATCTGGGTAAATTTTAAAATGTTCATCCTTTGTAGGCCCTCTTGTCAGCTGCTGGGTTGATGTAAAGTTTATATGATTAAAAGTTAAAAAACAAGCAAATTGATAAACAAAGAACTATCCATTTGCTTGATTATAGCAGCATGGAAATCAATTTAATTACATTCAACTTATCAACTGAATTCTGCCAAATTGCTTTTTTGTATGCAAATACAGCTTTGGTGGTCAATGTATTTTATATTAGAAACTCTGAATATGATTACAAAACATTTCTTTTTACCATATGCTACATGCCAAGAAACGAAACCCTATTTCTACTGGCTTTGTGCAAATGATTATTATTGTTATTGTTATCATTAGTTATTGTTATTTGGGGAACAGAAAACAATGGGCTGGAGTGGTTCTGATTTCATGAAATCAAGCAACAAGGATGGGGAGTATCTCCATCAGGGAAGTGTTTCCAAATATGTATGAGGACCTGCTGGCAAGTCCCACTAAGAAGATTAAAAAATGTTGGGACTAGTGGTGCTTTTATTACCTAACACTGGGGACACAAGGACAAGATACTCCATGAAGCTCACAGATTCTGGTCCATGATGGAGCCCTGGTACTAGAAATAGACCCCATCTCAAGGAAAAGAAAAAGAAATGTGTAGTTCCCAGAGAATAATGACAGCCAAGGTTGACTACTGACCACTGTTCCTAAAGCACACATGTACACCTTCTTCCAGTAAAACACACACACACACACACACACACACACACACACGCACACACATGCACGCACTCATACCACACATACCACAAGTTAGGCAACAATCCTGTTCTTTTTTTTTAATTGGTTATTTTATTTATTTACATTTCAAATGTCCCCGTTCCTGGTTTCTGCTCTGGGGCCCTCCTATACCATCCCTGAACCACATTGTTTTTATGAAGGTATTCACCTACCCACTCACCCAGTCCTGACTCACAGATCTAGAATCCCTCTACACTGGAGCATCAAGCCTCCATAAGATCCCCCCCCCACCCCACTTATATCAGATAAGGCAATACTCTGCTACTTATGTAGCAGGAGCCATGGTCCTACCCTTGTGTACTCTTTGGTTGGTAGTTTTAGTCCCTGGTAGTTCTGGGGTCCCCAGTTATTTGATACTTTTGTTCTTCCTATAGGGTTGCAATCCCTTTCAGTCCCTTCAGTCCTTCCCCTAACTCTTTCATTGGGGACCCCTGGACTCAATCTGATGGTTGGCTATGAGTATCTGCAAGTGTTTAGTCAGGTGCTGGCACAGTCTTTCAGGGGACAACTATACTAGACTCCTGTCAGCAAGCACTTCACTTTTTTTTTATTCGATATATTTTTTATTTACATTTCAAATGATTTCCCCTTTTCTGGTCCCCTACTCCCGGAAAGTCACATAAGCCCCCTTCCCTCCTCCTGTTCTCCCACCCACCCTTCCCACTTCCCTGTTCTGGTTTTGCTTTATACTGCTACACTGGGTCTTTCCAGAACCAGGGGCCACTCCTCTGTTCTTCTTGTACCTCATTTGATGTATGGATTATGCTTTGGGTATTCCAGTTTTCCAGGCTAATATCCACTTATTAGTGAGTGCATACCATGATTGACTTTTTGAGACTGGGTTACCTCACTTAGTATGAAATTCTCCGGCTCCATCCATTTGCCTAAGAATTTCATGAATTCATTGTTTCTAATGGCTGAATAGTACTCCATTGTGTATATATACCACATTTTTTGCATCCATTCTTCTGTTGAGGGATACCTGGGTTCTTTCCAGCACTTCACTTCTTGAGATCAGCAATGGTGTAGGGGTTTGGTGTCTGCAGATAGGATGAATCCCTAGGTGGCACAGTCTCTGGAGGGTCTTTCCTTCAGTTTCTGCTCCATTTTGTGACCCTGTGTTTTCTTTAGATAGGAACAATTCCAGGTTAAAAATTTTGAGATGGTGGGTGGCCCCATCCCTCCACTGGAAGCCCTCCCTGCCTATCTCCTGGAGGTGGTCTCTACGGATTCTATCTCCCCCTTTTTGTGTATTTTCACTAATGTCATCCCCAGTGAGTCCTGGGAACCTCTTGGTTCCCTGGCCTCTGAGACTTTCTAGTGGCTACCCTCTACTACTACATATTTCTTTTCATTTTCCTGACCCTCTGTACTTCTCTCCTGATACTGCCCTCCTTTTTTTCCATCTTCTCTCTTCGTCCCTCTACCTCCTGTGATTATTTTGTTTTGCCTTCTAAGTAGAATTGAAGCATCCATACGTTGGACTTCCTTCTTCTTAAACTCCATGTGTTTGTGGGTTGTATTGTGGGTATTCTGAACTTTTGGGCTAATATCCACTTATCAGTGAGTACATACCATATGTGTTCTTTTGTGTCTGGGTTATTTCACTCTGGATGATATTTTCTAGTTCCATCCATTGTCTGCATAATTCTTAAAATCATTGTTTTTAATATCTGAGTAATACTCCATTTTGTAAATGTACAACATTTTTTGTATCTATTCTTCTGTTGAGGAACATTTGGGTTGTTTCCAGCTTCTGGCTATTATAAATAAGACAGCCTGTTCTTATGCGCCTATTATAGGTCTATCACATTTCTCTTCCCTGTTAACCTTTCATTCTTTGGTTCTCCCATTATCTAATATTCTTTCGTTACCTTTTCTTTTCTTTGTACTTTGAATAATTGTTTGTTTATTGCTTAATATATCATATCTTCTAGGATTGAGAAATCAAGACCCAAGACAGGTTGAGGAAACTAACTCCCTCCCTCTCTTCTTCTCTCCCTCTCTCCCTCTCTCCCTCCCCCCTCTCTCTCCCTCATCCCCCTCTCCCTCCTTTCCCCCTCCTCCCTTTCCTACTCCTTACTCTATCTTTGTGTTTGATCTCCCATTTTTCCCACAGACCTGCTTCAGTTTGAATATCTCATTATAATTTTCAGTAAATTCTTACTCTCGGAGCCATTCTCTCATCTTTCCATTCCATTAATATAAATTTCCAGCACTTAAATCAAGACTTTTCTCTCAGAGGCAGTATGTGAACTTTAGTTAATCCTCCTTGAATGTTCCCATATTGCACTGCTGAAGAAGGCAGCAGGGAGATGAGACTCTCGCAGCTCCCAGAGGGGTCAATTTGGTGTCTGATCTAGAAGTCAGATAGGCCCTATGCCTAGTTCTTTATTAAGACTGGGAGATAAAGGCTCTGTCTCTCTCACATAATAGTGCCCTGGATTTACACAGTGCCCTTTTCCTGAGCATCCAATGCCATCTGAATACATCTTGCCCACAATCTTACTGTGTCCATGGAAATAAATGCTTGCCAATATACCTGTGTGCTAAGGAGAGGTGGAGTGGGGCAAGCAGGATTTGCTCAGTAGGATGGCAAAAGCTGTAATCAGCTGGCTTCTCCTGTCAGTTCGCTTTGGTCTTCCAGGGAATCTGTATTTGGTTGAGCACACTTCTTGTGTTGTTGCAGCCAGATGCCTTTCTTCCTTGGCAGAGTTGCATGCTATGCAAATCAGTAGCTCTGGGAGATGCAAATCTCACAGGCTGAATGGATTTTCTGTGGGCCAAAGGGCATCTACAAATTAATTGCAAAGCTGCCCTATGACTTTGTTGTGTAGTAAGTAGGCTAGCAACTTGCCCAAAGTCATTTTGTTTATGAATGTCGGGCTTGAGAAAGCAGTGTCCCTTTCCAGGAGTCTTCCTCTGGCTCCGTGGTTACAGACTGAATTCTGACTTTCCTCTTGAGTCATAGGAACCAAAGTGCTGACAAAACACAGTTGTAACAGGTAGCCTAATTTGCATTGAAAAGGACATAGTCACTTATCCTCCTTCTAGCTTAGTCTCTGTGGGCTCAGATGAGCTGATTCCACACAAATTTGAATTTCTTCCATTGTGAAGGCTCTCCAGAGACTTGGTTCAACCCTATGGGTTAAAGCAATTAAAGTTATGCTGTCTTTACAGGGGTTTTGTGCCCGAGGCCCTGAGCACATTGTATAGAACTCTAGAGTTGAGCAAAAATAAGCAAGTCAGAGACATTTCTCTTTTTCATACTCAACATATCTGCATGAGCTTCAGGTAGCTTCCAATGTCACAAAATCACTCACTTGAGGTTCTGAAGGTCCGGGCTCAAATCGCCATGACTGGGTTGAGATCAAGGTGGAGGCCTCTTATCCCTTCCTACTTCTGGTGAGTCCAGCTCTCCTTGGCTGTTATATGAATTATTTCAAACTTCTGTCTCCATGGCCATATTCTTTCTCCAGTCCCCCTCTGTGTCATTTTTACAAGGACACTCATGGTTTCATTTTATATCCATCCGCATAACTCAAGATTATTTTTCTCTCAGAGAATTATGACTGACCCTCCCCTCTACCCCCACGCTCCATAATAAGAGGACTGTAGACCCGGGAGGAAGGAAACCAAGGCAGTTCATTTGTTCATTTTATCATTTTGCAACGCTAGACATTATCTCAGAATGGCAGGCATTTGACTACCCTGTCTAATATCATGCCTTCCCTGCATGATGGACCCTGTTTCTGTTGATTGTGAGGCAAAAATAAACCATTTCTTCTTAAAGTTGCTTTACCAAGGGTATTCTATCACAATAAGAAAATAGCGAATATGGAAGGCTTTCCAAGAAGAAGGTTTCAATAGAGAATACGGGAGAAGAGAGAGGGGAATTAGAGATGACTAGAGTTTAAAATATTAATGTGTGACACTAATTAGAAGAGTATTCATCCATGGGAAGACCAATTCTCTTTCCTTGGGAGTCATTAATTACATGTGGTTCTTCTCCTAGAGGTGGGGGCCCCAACACTTGTAAAAACATGTATATGTGAATAATACTACATAGACTCAGGAGCCTATATTTATATATTTATTCACATGTGTGTAACAATAGCAATGAAAAAGAGGCTATAGGTTTGAGTGGGTTGGAGGGTACATTGAACAAAATGGAAGGGGAAAATAATATAAATATAGTGCACATATATGAAATTAAAAAATAAATCTATGAAACTGCAAAACCAGTATTTATTCTTTTACGTTTCACCTAAAATAATTCAGGTAATTTCTTTTTTACATGTTGTTTTCCAGTGAACATGAGTGGGTTTTTAATCTACTCTTGGTGTTTGTCATGCTGTTCCTTCCTTACTTATTGGAGAATTTTCTGGTTTGGCTGTATATTTGCCAGGCTATATCCAAAGGCAATAATGGAAGGATATTGCTTTTCCCAGACTCAAACCTATCAACATACATTTACTGGATTTATACATTTGGCCATTCAGAGAAGCAGTAAAAAAATAAAGTTCTCTGGAGTATCCTGTGGGTTGGCTTGTTATGTGGGACTTGGGGGAGATTTTTCCTTATGAAAAACTCCCTTGCCTCTTTTCCCTTTACATTATATAATTGATATTTTTAGTACCCTGTGGCATCTACATCTCCTTGAAAGTCTGTGCTACTTCTATTTCCTTCAAAGAGACTCTCAGGGTGGTATGTTTAGATTTTCATTGTCGTTCCTCTTTGTTTCCTTAGGGCACAAACTATTTTCCTCTTTTTTTTTTTTTTGGTCTCTGGTTGATGCAGTAAAGAGCAAAGACTGGAAGATCCTGGAAACATTCTGAAATTAGCTACCATCCATCTTATGTGGAGAAGTCTCTTAATAGAAATCAGAAGTGTCTTGCCGATTTCATGCCGATGTAAAAGAGATAATCAGTGAATTCTCAGATTTGGGGAGGAATAAACTCCTCTCAGCTTACGATTAGGCATGACATGCTTTCATTGTACTTTCTGGAGACAATAGTCAGGTGCGAACCCTTGTGATAATCAGTATAGAAACTTCCTTGAATTAGCACCTAATGCAAAAACACATCAGGTACACTGGAACCTTCTGTATTTTGTAAGTAAGTTATAATGGGTATGGGGAATAGTCGCACACATTTCAGTCATTGTTGTTATGTGCACAGATATTTAATTTTTTCCCTAGGTAGAATGTTAAATATTTTATTTTATTTTTTTTATAGAACAAGAAAAAAAAATACTACTACATAGGACCTTTCATTTTTCCCCCCATCAGTCTTGAGCAATCAATGTAAATAGATGGTAGTTAATAGGTAGTTGTCATGGATGACTTGATTATATGTTTAAGTTAGGTCCCCTAGATCATGAGGAGAAAGTCCATACTATAAAGGATGAGGAACCTAGAGAGCAAGTTTGCCAGGTTTTCATGCCCATACCCATTGTACCAAGTGCCTTTGGCCTCCTAACTCTGCTTCAGTTTATCCACATGAAATGTGTCTTACAGCTTAGGCCATTATGACCTCATATCAGAAACATTCTCAACTGTCTATAGCTTTGCTTTTCCTCCCCTAAGAGCCCGTGTTCTTTCTAAAACCTGCATCACAGGATTTCTTGGTTAAAAGCTTTCAGGGCAGCATGCACACACGCAGGCCTCAGAGTAAAATCTGAACTCTTTGTCTCCTCCTGTCACATTTCCTGATAGTGCTGTGGATCTTTTCAGCCTCACCTCCAGTATCTTCTGTTGTGGCACAGTAAACTGTACTGACATATCTGTGAGCACTTCAGATATGATCCTTGCAGATGCTGTTAGACCTTAGACTGGATAGCATCACCACCTCCTTCTATGACTCTTGTCCCTGTTCTTCTGCCTCCCACACCCACATTTAGAACCTGGATTAGCTCAATGGAATGGGACCTCACCTACAATCTTTAGAAAGCCACACCCTCAGGTTCAATTAGGTTCTTTCTCCTCTTTCTTCAGGTTTGACAGTTAGCATGCTTTCATCCTTGTGTTTTCTTTTTTTTTTCTTTTGATGAATGTGTCTGACAAACCATGCGTTGTTCATGTGTTCCTCAGAAGGTAATGAAGGAAACATTTAATGGGTGCACAAGAGAAGCCCCTTTAAAGCAAGTTTATTGTAAAAAAGAGACCAGTCAAGAAAAAGACAAGATAGATATTGAACTGAGGTGTCATATCCACACAGAACCCTAGTCTTTATTCTGTATTGGTCTCTAAAGAGACAGGCATGTTAACAGCACGACTGAGGCGAATCATTTCCTTACAACCTACTTCTCCATAGCACTCTAAATTGGTCTTAATAAATGATACCTGCCATCGCCTAATCTCTCCCTCCAGCTTTAACTTCTATAAATTAACTCTAATGGTTTTATGTTTTCTTGTTGATTCCTGTAAGAATTTTTGAAGGACATTTACATTTATTTTTATTTTGAAGACTACCTTAATGCATTTTAATGGCAAACTTACAGAGCTAGTGCAGGAAACAGAGGAGACTAAATTAAAAAAAGCACTTTCATGCAGGGACCACTCAGAAAAGTGTTGTGGGTGGGTGGGGAAGGATGTAGTAGGGTGAAGTACTCCAAACAACATTTAAGTGTTATCAGAAGAAATGTACTGGTTTGAACAAAACACAAATGCTGACATTACCGGGAAAATGGAAAGTTCATCTACAATTGTTATAAAGTTGGACACAGGGAGCTTCCAGAGTGACAGAGCCCACACTGGAGCTGTGAGAAGAAAATAAGCAAGCAATCAAGCAAGCAAACAAACAAACCAGAGAAGAGCCATACAGCAAGGTGCAAATGCTGGACCAAGGCCACCACTATTTTCTCCTGTCTGGAGACCCCTGTGTACACTGTGGAAAACCATGCATGCAGAATATGCTCATGTGAACTTTAGTAAGACACTGTAGGAACCTGTTTCTCTGTGACCCCTGGCAGCAATGCTCAGAACATTTGTTTCTTTTTACTATTTTAGATCTCCATTAGATTGATATGTTGTCCAGTGAAAACTACTAAACAAACTAAAGCAGAATCATTTTGGCATATACAAATGCTTAACACTTAGACTAGAAGTCACACATAAAACAATACAAAACACTGAAGTGCCTCACTTCTTTGTACCCAATTTTCCCAACTATCTTGACTCCATTGAATTGTATTATTTCAGTTTGTTGTTGTGTGGCCAAAAGCAATGTAGAGAAGAAACTTTTCCCTTTCCTTTCCTTTCCTTTTTCCTTTCCTTTCCTTTCCTTTCCTTTCCTTTCCTTTCCTTTCCTTTCCTTTCCTTTCCTTTCCTTTCCTTTCCTTTCCTTTCCTTTATTTTCCTTTCCTTTCCTTTCCTTTCCTTTCCTCTCCTCTCCTCTCCTCTCCTCTCCTCTCCTCTCCTGTCCTCTCCTCTCCTCTCCTTCTCTTTCTTTGTTTTGTTCTTTGTTTCTCTGTTTCTCTGTCTCTGTCTCTCTCTGTCTCTGTCTCTCTCTGTCTCTCTTTCTTTCTCTCCCTCTTTCTTTCTTAACTTAGAATTCCAGAGGCATAGAATCAACCATGGCAGAAGAAAGAGGCACAGCAACAGACAGGGACATCATGGCACCAGGAGAAGGATATTGGCTGATGACAGTTCATCCACACTCAGGAAGCATAAAAGCAGGAAGTTGAGCAAGGCTATAAATAATCAATACCCATCTCTGGTGACATAGTTCTTTCAGCAAGAATCTACTTCCTAAAGGTCCTATCACCAATTGGAAATCAAGTGTTTAAATTCATAAGTCTATGGAGAACATTTCTCATTCAAGCCAGGGCTTGGGAGGGAATATTCAAACCTAGTGTTCTCCATTATTAGTGAACTGTTGAATGGATTCTCCTCCCATGTAAGGTGCACTAGGGCTTCCGTTTGGCAAGATTCTTACATGTTTGGCATGGACAACATATAGGTTGCTCTCTTTCCAAATGGCTAACCAGATAAGCCTTACTCACAACCTCCAAACTGTAGTAGATATGTTCTAGAATTGAAGGTCCATTTTGAAGTCCAGTGTAGTTTTCTCAGAAAGAGAAGAGAATCAGAAGTTCTCCAGGTTCCTGAGAGCATCTAATCTACTGGATGGTAACAGCGCTAGGTCAGTAAATATGAGGGCTTTTCTACTTCACCAAGGATGCTTTTTGCAACTGGCTTTTGTAGCTAGTAGCTTCTTTGGTGCTTTGCAGTGGGCAGACTGACTTACTACTTAGAGAGGAAGTTCTATTTTCCAGAGTAATCTTAAACTCTCAATATAAACGATTTTATGTATAGCTTTGTGGTTTATTTGACTGCATGTCTGCATTACCATTGAAATTAGGACCCACGGTGGTGGAAGTACCCTGATATAAAGGTCTGAGAAACCTAGAGATCAATTTTGTGGAGTTTCCATTCCCATCATCTGTGCCTTATGAGCCATGGCACAAGGCTTCCTTAAGTTCTTTGAGTTTGATGAGCCACTGGCCTCGCTGCTCTTAGATGGTGGCTGCTAGCACACGTCAAGTTCCACATTTCATTAACAAAGCAACAAAACAAAACAGAATACCCACAGTTTCATGATTGAGACCATGGCCTTAGAATGCAGCTTTCTAGTGAGAAAGGGCACTGACACCCTATTGGTAATGTAGACAGTATCAAGTATGGTCTAGATGAAATTTAATTCAATTTTGTTGACTTTGCAGAGTGAAGCCTCTTATAAACTATTCAACTTTCACCCCTTTTCTTACAGGCATTTGCAAGCTTTAAGCCAAAGTGAAGAAAACTAAATATTTAATAAAAAAATGGATTTTCCTGAAAGATTTGTTTCTGCTGTCTCCTAATAACTTAAAATGCAATTAAAAATACACCCTCAAGTTATTGAATTGTTTCTGAAGGTCTGTAAAAGCAAAGTAATTAGCAGGGAGACAGGGAATACATAATCAACTTTCTGTCTTCTCTCTGCTATAGAGCTATCGGGGACCTTTCCTGATGATTTTTTCTCTTAGACAAGCTAGCCAAGCACAGAGTCTCATGCCTATAATTCCAGCACCCAGGAAGTAAAGGCAGGAGGATCACTGTAAGTTTGAGAGCAATCTGAGCTACATAATTTAGAACATATTGGTATAGAGTAAGATGCTGAAAATAAAAAGGAAAGAAAAGAAAAACATGACATGTAAAAGAACCCCTTCCTTCCTCATTTATTTAATCACTGCATATGCCAGTCAGAGATGGCAAGTTGAGGCATTTTGCAGCCAAATGGAGAAAAAATAACCATTAAAAAGAAGTTTGATGATCCTAGTGTTTGAAATATGCACAGATGCCAGGGGAAGATCTGGGTCCAGTGTAGTGAGAACAAGAAAGAATTAGGAATAAGAAAAGTTATTTGCTGAGGTAAATGCTGATGTTTTGAAATGTAGACAATATTTCAGAAACATAGCTAAGTGGATTAGAGGAATAGGAAGATGAAGGTGCAAACATAATAAGAGAGAAAGAAGACTTAGCTTTACTAGCTTTTCTCTTGATGCACCTGGAATTAGAACGTGTTAGGCAGAGACTAGTAGGCCTCAGATAGCATGCAAGAATTAGTCAAATGCACAGATTCATATGTGAATGATATTTGTACAGCTCAAATGCATTTTTGGATACACAAATACATTGCTGTCTTTGACAACACAGAAATGCAATGCAGTGAATGACAATACAGGAGTGCAAATGAATGATAATAGAGAAAAAGGACTGGTCTCCAATAAAATAATTCAGATTTTAATAGGATAAGAAGACGTGTCAATAAATGGTTTCATAAGTGTAATGCTGGCAAATGTTTGGATGTTATCTTGGAAGTGTCTGGGAATACCAAGAGCGTTGTACGTGGGAAGACAGTGTGTGAGCTTTGCATTTTATAATCTTTCAGCACTGTGAAGAAGAGAGTGGAGAACTGGGCAGAAAATAACCTGGAGTCAGAGTATCAAGGAGCATCTAGAGTGCAGGTCTAGGAGACAGGATGAATGAAAAAGGGAGGGACAGCCAGTGGAAGAACTGATGTGTTGCAATGAATTAGAATTGTTCAACTACTGATTGCTTCACCAGTGCCACCACTGTTGAGGTGGAGACAAAAGGGATTGTTTGTGGAGAAGGTGACTTAGGCAACTAAAGTAGATTGAGAAACTAAAGTAGATTTTTAAACCCTTTACTTCTTATCTTCATTTTCCTGTCACTGTCTCAATTTGAGTAATTGAGTAATCTGTTCTCTTCTGGCTCTAAAGCTTGAATATCATCTTTAATGCTTCCCTTATCTCAAAGAATTTCTTCCTTGAAACTTGAGGGCCCTGCTTAACATTACAAACCACATTTTACTAATAGACTCTATTTTATGTTTAACTTGCCCTTTGAACTCAGTTACTGTCACCAGAAAAACCTCAACTTGTTCCAGGAACCAAGACACCCATAGCAAGGGCTACAAATCCCCTAAAAAACAGCCACTCCACTTGTACTAACAGCCAATCAGCTCTTAGGAGAAAAGTACCTAATATTCCAAATGTCTTAAACTAGATTGCTTAAGCTATATTGTTTGTACCAATCTGAAATCATTACTAGCTAATAGAAATGTGCCAGTGTGTAATTTTCAAATGTCAACCAATTATGTCACTGCTACATTGGAAAGTCCCTCACCCTGCTGTAACTGTGATAAAAAAGGCATAGCTTCACCAGCTCATGACTTTCTATACCCATTCACTTCATTGGAGAGGTTGGAGAATCTGAGCTCAAACTTGAATAAAGGTTCCTTGCTTTTGCATAATGAGTTGGATTCCTGGTGGTCACTG
Source organism: Apodemus sylvaticus (assembly GCF_947179515.1). Classification (NCBI taxonomy): domain Eukaryota; kingdom Metazoa; phylum Chordata; class Mammalia; order Rodentia; family Muridae; genus Apodemus; species Apodemus sylvaticus. The sequence goes on from NC_067479.1 coordinate 40,748,920, forward strand.
TTGGTCTGTGGAGACATCATGATCTGGCATAACAGACACAACTTTCTAATCTATTTTATACCTTCTTTGAGAGACATCATCATTCTGGTTCATGTTCCCAGTCTCCCCAGCAGATGACTGGAGAAACACTTTAACCAATCTTTCTCTCTTTATTGCCTTTCTTCATGGCCTTATTCTAGGGCCATGCATATGTGGTCATATTACCTGGTTGAAAAATGTTCTCCTACTTATTATTCACAAGAGGCACCTTTACAATATATGGACACTCTATACTAAGATGGTGCAAAGGAGACTTATTTGGATGGTTAGACATTTGAGAACACTTCTGGCTAACAGTAGGTACTAGTTTCATCTTTGTTTTTTTTTTTTTGTTTGTTTGTTTGTTTTGTTTTCCTAGTGGACATTTTTATGGTTTAATAAATCATCTAATTCTTCAAACTTATAGCTAGAATATAATCATCATTTCATGTATGGTTTAATGAGCAATCATGAACAGTGACAAAGCTAACCAGAGGCTACATCAAAGAGAACTAAGCTTTTACAGCTCACTTTCCTTTACAGGCAGAATACAAACAGCTGTACTCTAGAATGCACAATGGTTTTATTCACTAAGGAATTTAAATGGGATCTTGAAGGATATAGACATAGAACAAAGATGGGCTGAGATACTGTACAACTCAAAACTGAGGTGTTAAAAGCCACTTCTAGGGGTTGCATCGCTATCATAGGTAGCAGAGACATTGCCACTTGTTGTTACAAATGGCACGCAGAGGATACAGTCACAGATGTGAGCTCTGGGAGTGGTGCCAGTCTAGAATTCCTGGAAGGTAATGCTATCAGTAATCTTTAGAATTTTCCTGCCTTTTGGTTCCTGTGCACAGCCCCTATGTCAACTTACTCTTTTCCATACCCCCATTTCCTGTTACCACTGTAATCTCTGTCATCTTGGTGAGTCACTCAGGATACTTTTTCTTCCATCATCTTTAAACAAGAAATAGATGTTCTCCTTTGAGAGTGCTACTCTAAGGGACAGTTCTGCCTTTGAAAGTTTTACAAATCCCTTGACTTATACCAGGATTCTTAACTCCTATAAACCTACTCTGTGTGTCCTTCCTCTGTGCATCGTTGCTGCCACATCTGTTTTTTATGTAAATGTCCTTGCCACTTTTCCTCTGTTAAAATCTTATTTCTCAAGGTTCAGATCACATTCAGCTTTTTTAATCAACACTCCTGATGACTCAGTTAGAAAGAATCCTTCCTTTGGAGGAAATCTCATGTCATCGTATGTACAAATCCTGAAAGGTGTTGGAGTTGTTCAAGTATCTGCTTTTTTATCAACAGAATCTATGAGGTTTGGTGGAGAGGCAGCATGTCTTTTTTGGTACCTCTGAGTCTGGGGTCATACACCATCCTTAGATGTTTGTTGCTTTAGTTGATGATACAGATATTGCATTCATTAAGACACAGCAGCCAATTTTAAATTCATTATTAGAATCTCTTTTATAAGACTTGACTGATGGATTTATAAATGAATCGTGGACAATTGAAATTAAATTAAATTTAGCCTAAAGAGATGAACATAAACAGTAAATGTACTCTTTATTTATACTAAATTCCAAAACAAAGTATCAAGAAGGTTCTGAGCAATGAAAGAATGCTTAGGTTAGACATATTTTCTCCTAGCAGCACAAATGAACCACATGCTTTTGTCCTGTAGTCTTTTATTAAATATCTATGAATATTTGTATTTGTATTTTATATTTCTGGTTATATAACTACCTTAATTTTTTCCTTTGTGTTGAGACTCATGGAGAAAGAAATTACTTAGTTGGTACACTTTGACAAGCTCTTATATTCATGTTGAAGGTGTTGACCATTTTGAGAAGTTTTACCCTTAAATTCTTCATCAAATTGGACTTAGACTACAAAGGTATAATTTTGTCTTTGTACATAAAGGAGAGTGATTAATTGCTGTCTATTGAAAGAATCAGCTAATGGAATGGAAAAGAAACCAGACCCAGTGTGAGATTGCCTCCTTTTCAGGGCCAGAAACGCTCATAGGGTACTTGTCTGATTTAGGCTCTTCAGATGTGGAGATAAAAACGATAGCTAATTGTATCTTTAGAATGGGATAAACACTTGGGTCTTTCTCTCAGATTCAGCGGCTAGGCTCAGTCTCGATGATGCTTGCCATCTGAAATTGGACTGCCACAATCAGAGTAATTTTCCATTTAGGAGCCTCCTGCAGAAGCTGAACTCTGGCAGGCCACTCTAGTACTGCGTGCTTGATAACTTTGTAGCCTTTGTAGCACTAGGGGTGAAGGAGGCTAGAGGAAAACCGTCCCATATCTTAGCAACTAATTGATTTAGTAGGATTCATGACATTCAACAGACATCCTTATTACTTGCCTAGTCTTGTCCTAAATCCATTTTGGAACACCGTGACATGGGAAAGCAATTTCTTCCTATGGAGATGCTTAAGCAATCTCACAGTGTGCAAAGATGTCCAGCATTCAGTCCGTCTGCACAGCATGTTTCTTCTTCAGCTTTGTGACCTAATTTGAGCGAATGGCATGCACTTTTTATGGGGGGGGATTGTATGGATGATTGAAAAGAGGAAAAAAATTGAATCCTCAAAGAGATTTCATTCTACTGTGAGAGAAATGATGCTAATACTAATACTTCAATATGCAAACCAGCCTAAGTAAACCATACTGTAAGGCGTTTGACAAGCACAGTGTCATTTAATGAGGGAGAGTCACACCACTTACCTGAACTGTTTAAGAATCATTGTTAGCACTGGCTGAGGGACTGCCAGCTTGCACAGCTAACACACACAGAACTGAATGCTGCTTTTAAGACAGAGTAGAGTACAGTTGCTCATTTTCTTGCAGAACTTCTTCTTCTTGTTCTCCATCAATCTTAAATTCAATTCTCAGTGGCCATTCTCTGATTCAAAACTCAGATTTTGTGCCAAAGCCCATTTTACATATGGCCCTGTATTTAAATATTGGGGAAAGGAATGGGAAAGAGCCTGGGAGAAAGCTGTCTGGAGACGGAATTAAGTAAATGGAGAGTAGGTGAGAAAAAGTAAAAGGACTAGATTTATTCAGTGGGATAAGAGGGAGTCACTGGGGGATTTGGGAGCCAATACAGGCTGCATCTGACATCAGCTAATAGTGAGTCTGTAACTGTGCTGGACACATTGTTGGGCAGTAAGCTTATAGATTGTAGATAAAGGATAGAATCCTGATAGGTATAGGAATTAGAAAGGAGGCTTGGGTCCAATCCTACATTCCCAGGGGAAATGCATTTCTGAGTTGGTTTTTAAAAGTCACATTGTAAGGGATTTTCCACATTAATCTAAAAACACAGATTTGTCTAAACGGATTGCTATCCGTGTTAAGAATGTCATTTCTTCTTTATTTTTTTGTAAGTGTGAAAAAAGTTTATATTTCCAAGATAATTTTTTCTGGAACAAATAAAATATGAGATTCCTATGAATAAAACTCATTTGGAAACATCATTTCTTTGGTCTTTTTGACTGTTTTAATTCCTTTTCATTTTTCTTTAGAGAATCAGTAGATTTTGTTGTTTTATTTTCTCTGAGGATAAAGTTAGAACTTCCAAATGGCCAGGAAAAAATCAACGCCTTCCTTATTTCTTACCCAATAGAATTATGTAGTTGAAATTATTATTTTTCCTGGTATTAATACTGAATTATGCTACATATGGTCAAAGATCATATGATAGTGTAGCTGTGTAAATATGAAATCACAGAGTTAAACAATAGCGGCATCCTCAAAGGATATTGGAAATTCACTTATCTTGATTTAAATATACGAGAGAGCATGGGATGTGTTAGCTTTTGAGATGGGGAGGTGGATAAATGTGCAGGCTCATGTAAGTGATTGTTTGAAGACTATTCTGGTTTATCCAGCCGGTTCTCCCCTACTGGATTGATTGTAGATTTTTAATATACTGCCTTTCTTTCATGTTTTAGCCACCCATGCATGATTTATGTAATTAGGTAGTAGGGCATAAAGCATGATCTGGTAAATGTGTGACCTCCAACAATCAGGGAATGACACCTTTCCTCTAAGTATACAGAAGCAAGAGACAAAATTACTGCACTACCTTAAGTCTCTTGTATTTATGTAAGAAATTTAAAAGAATCTTAAAAAAAAATTAGTTCTTCTATTTTCTGTTTTTCATCTTTCCCAATTAGTGTGAAATACTTAGAATTTAGCTTTCTAAGAATCAGAGAATAACTACAGACATGTGGAAATATTGTCCTAGAGATCAACCCCGATGTTCCCTTTGGTTTTGTGACCTTCTTACAGTTGACAGACTCTGTCCTGTCCGCTGGTACTGCTCCCGTCTCGGTTCGGTTCCCTGAAGCATCCTTTGAAGCTGGGATGACACAGGGAATAATGGATCACAGAGCACAATGCAGAGAGGGAACACCCTAGCTAGCTGCTGACTTCATTCAGCTGTATTTCTATCTTTCACAGCTCTATTTGTGACATGAGTAACTTGAAAGAAGGCTTGAAAACCTTCCCAGTATTTCTCAGATATATTCATTTGGGACTTTTCACTTTCCACAGAACAAAGCTATCCATCTATAGAAACAGTTGTTGATTTTCTAAAATTCCTTCAGTGATAGAGTTGTCAAATACAGCAAACAAAAATTTCTCATGAAACATACTTGCCTTAAAACACTAAACATTCATGTTAAAGTGTTTGTAGAAGACTCAAACTTTATTGCCTCTCTTATAGTTTTCTTTACAGTTTTATCTGGGACAGCCTTTGGAGTTTATTACTATCTTCCCTCCCATGTCAGAATTGATGTGTGATCACCCAGAAATTATTTTAGTATCCAACAAATCACGTCAGATCAAAGGAAAGACTCATAATCTATGTTGTTGATTATAAGGCTTTCAATAGTCTATTTCACTGAAATTGGTTTGGGGATGCATGCATAAGTTATATTCTATAGGTATATATCCTCCCCATTGTAGCAGGAGCTACAATGCTTCTGCTAGGGACGCTTCCTCTTGGAGTTATATGTTTCCTGAACTTGGAGTTATGTGTCTCTGGATGCCTTTCGATTGGGATACTATCCTAACTCCAAGTTGTAAGGTTTCAAACACATCCTAAGGCTTTTCCTTTTATTTCAAACTCAACCTTGGCTTCTGTCAGCAAGGGTGGGGAGTGTAAATGTTTCTGCTCAGGTGCAAGGGTATCCTGGCACTTGGGAGCCCAGAAACCAAGCAGCTCTGGAGTGAAAAGGTATCCCAGTGAAAGGGCATCCTGATTCACAAGACTAGGGTGGGAACACAACTCTGGGTTGCAACAGTGCCCTGGTGGAAGGTATACCGAGACATAGAGTCTCAGAAACCTTACAACAAGAGTTAGGGTAGTATCCCAATGGAAAGGCATCCAGAGACACATAACTCCAAGTTCAGGAAACATATAACTAACTCCAAGAGAAAGGGTCCTCAGCAGAGGCATTGCAGCTCCCATGGGAGGATATCCCCAGATGAGCTGAGGCGCTAAGGAGCCTCAGCCCTGTTTTTTCCCTTTGCATCTCCATTGCTTCTTTACTTCTTGGATACTTCCTGTGAAAGTCATGACAGGCAGGAAATCTCATGAAAGAGATTTATCAGTGGGAGAGACAAATTCAGGAATGGCTGTGCCTGTCTCCTGGGACTGGGCAGCAAAGAACTAGAAAAAGTGCAGTGCTTATGTAGGATTTCTTGGGTGGTGGTGGAGCTTTTGGGGCAAAAATTTCCAGATTTAGAATTGGTGGGATTTTTGAGTCTTGAGCTTGAGCAGCCTAAAGATTTCTGAGTTTTCCTGTTCAGCTTAGGGATTGGTCATGTTTTTCAACCCCCTTTCCTTGCATTGGACCATGGTTTAGGGCGAGGAAGTCCTTCCAAGCTGCCATTAGCTTTTGCTGAGGCACCTTCTCTGTGGGGCTGCTGGTTGAGCGGAAGCCAGAGGAGGAGCTGTGGACAGCTCCTGAGGCACAGAGCTGAGGCAGGAAAGAAGGTTGTCTCCGCCATGGACAGCCCCTCATGATAGAAATTAGCTGAACCAGGGAAGATATCTCCACTGTGGACAGCTCCTATTACAGCTGCAAGCTGAATGATGTTGTGGTGCTGCCACTTTGACTGGAGCCAGCATTTTGACAGCTTCTGGGAGGGCATCAGCTGGGCCTGAAGGTGGGGATGACCACAGCTCTGAAAGATATTGCTGAGCACTGATTAGGGATTACAGGGAGTCCAGAAGATCTTTCCTCATTGCCTGTGAACCTGGAAGTCTTGCTAGCTAGGGTAGAGCAGTGAAGAAGACTGTCCCTCCACAGATGCAAGGAAGCAAGGAATAAGAGTACAGGTGTTTCTTAGAACTTCCCTTCTTTCTGTCAGTTACTTGTATGATAATACTTGTCAGTATTGAGATGAATAGCCTCTCAAATCATCCCTGCCCCTCATCCTCATTTGTTTTTCCATATCCTGAAATACTTCACCTCTTCAGGAATAAAGGGACCACCAAGACATTCCTGTGTCCTCAGCTTTTCCATATTCATCCTTTTGAGGATCTCTCTCTCTCTCTCTCTCTCTCTCTCTCTCTCTCTCTGATTTAGTTCCACACTTTTTCTTTCTACTCAATGCCACTCTTGTCAGAATCTTAATTATTTTAAAATCCATGTACAGGATTTTTCCAGTGCTCTACATACTCAATTTCTTGGCCCAGTTTTACCCCAGACAACCTCTTGTGGCCTTGATCTTGATGAATTCTTTACTCAGACACATCCATTAACTCAATTTCAAACATTTCATTAACTGATTATCACCCATCCTTATCTTCCCAGTTTACTCAGTTACTTCACGCCCAGTAATCGCCCAATGCCTCCCACAGTCTATTATTTTTTCTTCATTCCTATCCTGCTTTCCTAATCCCCGATCAATTTTGAATTTTGTAGTCAACCATTATACTCATTTCCTAGCAAACACTTTTAACTCCCTGGCTCTTGTTCTTTTTGTTAGGACTCATTTAGCTAAATCACAATATAATCCTTCTGAACACACATAGGGGTGGCCAATTTAGCTTAAAATGAGATCAGGGCTGTATAGGGCAATGCATACCTTTAAGTCTAGCAGTCAGGAGGCAGAGGCAGCATGATCTCTGAGTTTGAGAATAGCCAGGTCTATGCAACAAGTTTCAGGTTAGTTAGGGCCACACAGTGAGACTCTGTCTAAAAATTACAATCAACCAAACCACCAACCAATCAACCAACCAACCAACAAACCAACCAACCAACCAAATAAACAAACAATGCCCCCAAGCTAATCAACCAAATGGCAAAATTGATCATTAATATCATGGCAAGCTTTGTCTTTCATCCTATCAATGGATTTAATGTCCTCATTTAAACTATGCATGCACACTCACACACACACACACACACATACACACACACTCACACAGCACTCACACACACACTTACACACTCGCACACACTTACCTCTAGAATCTGCAAGGCCCTTTTATAGTTACTTCCACCTGACAATGCTTCCTTGTGTTTCACTAAGATAAATACAGTCAGAAGAAAACATCCACTACCTACTTGTGTCTTACCCTGCATATCCTACCAACCCTGCAAGGGACCTTTGATGTTCCTGGTTGCAAACAACATTCCAGATATAATTTGATGCCATCATGCCTTCCTTACTCCCATCATCAGTTGTCCCTACTTCAGTACTACAATCAGTCCCGGTTAAGTCCCTTACATTCTCATCAACAAACCAAAGCAATATTGCTCAGATGTCATCATCTCTCTCCATTTTTTACATGTGGCTGACCTAGCTCATCCTTGAGATAACCTGATGTCTGAGGTATCCATTGGCTTAGATTTCCTATCCCCTTTTTAGATGCTTCTCCATGGAGTCCCTTTGTTTCCTTACATCTTTAATTGTGGGAAAGTGGACTAGTTCATTTTTAAAATATCTACTCTTTTTTTCTCCCCTCAACTGAAGAAAAGTTTGCCATGACTTTCCCATGAAAGTCATGCTTGTGAGTTTTTATTTCTTCTTCTTCTTCTTCTTCTTCTTCTTCTTCTTCTTCTTCTTCTTCTTCTTCTTCTTCTTCTTCTTCTTCTTCTTCTTCTTCTTCTTCTTCTTCTTCTCCTTTTCCTTCTCCTTTTCCTTCTCCTTCTCCTTCTCCTTCTCCTTCTCCTTCTCCTTCTCCTTCTCCTTCTCCTTCTCCTTCTCCTTCTCCTTCTCCTTCTCCTTCTCCTTCTCCTTCTCCTTCTCCTTCTCCTTCTCCTTCCTTCTCCTTCTCCTTCTCCTTCTCCTTCTCCTTCTCCTCCTCCTCCTCCTCCTTCTCCTTCTCCTTCTCCTTCTCCTCCTCCTCCTCCCTTTTCTTCTCCTCCTTACCCTCCTCCTCTTTTTCTTCTTCCCTGAATCACTCTTCTAAATGACAATACCCAAATGCACCTAACTATCCAGATACACCAAAAACCATAGGTATTCAATTGAGATGGCTTTTAAACATCACACACTTACGATTCGCAATCAGATTTGCTTGTACTCTGTCTCCTCCCATTGTCCTTTTATAGAAATGTCCCACTTCCCAAATAGTTCAAAATCTATCACCTATTAGTTTCAAATAAAAGTTTGTGTTTTGTCCTTGACTTTCATGATCTATCATTCTACATTTGATGGTTCTCAAATTAGTTTGATTAAACCTTCAGCATTTAGTCTAAGTACATTTCATTCTTACCAACTGGTTGTACCTCCTGAGGAACTTGCTCCAAAGGATGCATTAGACTCTTAACAGATCTTCCTGTCTCTTTCCTTGGCTCACCTGGCCCGATTGGTTCTTTTCTACCAAGGAGATAAAGCTCTTGCATTGTCTAACTTAGTACATGTCATCCATACCCATGTAGCTCTCCACATGCAGTCTGACCCTAGATTATAGTGCCCAGGGCCTATCTGACTTCATTTCTTATTGCTGTTATTTATATGAATCACAATAGCTCTCTTACTTCTTACCAGAAACACACTGGCCTGGTTCTGTCTCAAGGCCTTTGCAACCACTGTTGACTTATTAGAAATGGTCTTGCCTCTCATTGTCTGCATGATTATTTCTTATACATCAGCCAGAAATGTTATTCAATAACCATCTTCTCTAGGACAGGTTGTCTAAACACTTTATTCAAATTCACTTCCTTACATGAATCTGAGTACTTCTTTCTTATTTAATAATTAACACATTGCAGGTATTTAACATTCCATAAATTCTTTAATAATTTTACTTACTATATTGATCATTATAATCTAAATAGAGTGAAGGCATAAGTGGTTTCTTCTCTGCTGTGTATCTTCAGTGTCTTTGCGTATACAAGGTGCTTATATAGTTTTGAAAAAGATGGATGAAATTCTGAGCATTGGTATTACTATGGTGATTGGCAGGAGCAAATAAGTAACACTAGATTTTGCTCATTTTCTTTCTTAGTATATCACGGATGCAAACATGGTTTCCAGTAGCTCATTGAAAGAGGATGTTACAATGTAGACTTAGGATGCAGGATTGTTTCAAGTGAAATGATACTTTTATGAACACCTAGCATTCTAAGAGACTAGGTTATTATAAAGAAAAGGGTGACCATTTTACATGTGGCAGAATATTTAAATTGACAGAACAAGAAGGAAGATTAATAAATAGAATCACCAAGCTATCCAGGCAAATGAGCATTTGTGTCCTGAAAAGAACTAGGACTGAGGGTATACAAGCATATGAGAGGAAATAAAGTAACATGTCTCATTTTTTTTTTCATGGAGAGGTATTAATATTTGCTGTGCCTTGATTTCTTCCAGTGTCTGTGATTATTAAATGATATGGATATATAGAAGCATTGTAGCTTTTATAATTCTTGCAGATGCTGGGACTATTTTAAAGCACCATCACTCAACAATCTTGAAGTAGAGAATGTGAGGCAATTAATAGTTACCAGAAATCATGCTTCATTGTTGGCTACTAGAAAGAGGCAAACCATAGATTAAGTAACATGTTCTGATGTGTTATTGTTGTATACAATGTGTAAGAGGCTAACACAACTGGCTTAACATTTTGAGTGGCAAAGCTTGATAAATCTGAGGATGCTATGGCAAATTGAAACACTTGCATTGTGCCCTCTTTGGGGTCTCACCCGCCTCTGTCGTTATGAAGCTTTTTTCTTATTTCTAAACTTTTACAGCAGTTTAATCCTGTCTCCTCTTTTATGGTGGTCATAAAATTATTCAGCCTTCTTTTAATATACAGCTGCTGCCTTTGACTCTCTGATCTTCTGGAGCCCTGAATTCCACTGTGTGCAGAGTATTTCATTTCATTGGTTTTTAAATTTTCTTACTGCACTCTTCATATGAGTCTTTATTCTCATATTGGGGCAATGGCATTTTAAGCTTGAAATTGATAAGTTTGTTCCCCCCTTCCTAATCTTAAATAGTGCAATTAAGTTCCTTTCTCACTATGCTGATTGTCAGGCCAAAGAAACCAAGGTTTTAAAAAACAACCTTTTACTGCATGTCAGTGCTGTCAGACTTTCAACCTCCCTTATGCACCTAATCTGTGTTTTCCACTAAGAATGCATACCCTACCCTATAATCACCTATGGCAGCAATTGTGACCTGCTTTGAAAGTCAGGAGTCCATTACCTGTCAAAAATCTTACATTTAAGTAATGTTTTTGTCCCCAAAGATACTTGCTGCTCTGTGGCAGCAATCTCTGTTGTTCAGACAGCATCCATTTAATGGAAAAGCATGTGTGTGCTATCTCATGTCTGTATGTGCATCCTTGCGGGGAGTTCATCCTGACTTAGTGTCCTCCCTAGGGAAGAACTTTTCAGGGTTGATAGAATGGTCCTACGGGTCTCACGCAGGAAGCAATGTTTACTGTTGCTGCAGGCTGGTCTTTTAAGGTGGTCAGCCAAAAGCCAAATAATAAGTCCAAATAAAATCCAACAGAACATTGAGCAGTTGCTAGAGGCAAAGAAAAGTGTCAGTCTAGACTTTTGCTATAGCTTTGAGTTAAGCAGAAATGTGTGTGTGTGTGTGTGTGTGTGTGTGTGTGTGTGTGTGTGTGTGTGCCCTGGTTTGGCTGGGGATGCTGCTGTGTAATTTGATGCTAGCAGAGTACAAATGTTGGTTCCTATTAGTTTCTGCAGATTTTAGTAGTTCTGTTAATCTTCCTTTTATAAAACTGAACCCCTCAAACGGGGCCCACCATTTTTTACAATTTGCTTGATTTGCAGCATCCATGTGGCTCTCATCTCAGTGAAGTTTGGTTATGAACATGCCTCATGACTGGAGGAAACTTGTATATCTCTTCAGAAATTGGGCAAGGCACAGGCCTGTCCTGTTATGAAATAATAACGGGGAAGCAATATAGCATCAACTGGTATTGAATTTCAGATGTGATAAGATCTAGAAATGCACATGAGCATGACAGAGTCATACTAACTGTGGGCTCCATTTTGAAATGCAGATTAAGACCAGGTCAGACCCAGGAAGACCATCTTTTTGATCTTCACACACTTTTACCTGGAATGCTAGATTTAAGGGTGAATATGTAAACTTGGCAATCAAAATAAATAATATCCCAATGTCATATAAACAAAATAAGTGCTTCAATAATGATTAAAATACCAAAACGTTAAAGCAGTAACACTGTATTTTTCTTTCTTTTGCCTCAAACTCCAGTATAGGTTATATGATCCAGTATAGTTCTATGACTATAGCACTATCCTTAGGATCTTGGCTTATATGGAGGGATGATGACATCTTACTACTGTCTTCTATGCAAGATTCATTCTCTGGCATACTTAGAAATATCTAAGGTTTGCAACATGTACCAGCAAACAAAGTTGTAGCCCATACCAAGCTCACTCAAGTTTGAATCTTGAGTTCTGAGGACATCGCAGAAGATATTAATCAGTGGATTGATAATGAGTGTGTTTTCTGATACTGTTTTTCAGTTCAATACCTCATGGACAGAGGTGGTGGCATCTGTGTTATCATATTCAAGATATTTTAAAATCATAGTTTTCCTATAATGTAAGGAAATTGGAATATCACTATCAGGGTAGGATCATTTAATAACTTTAAAGAAGTCTCATTACAGTGTATTTTAATGTATTTTAGATAACTTACTGCCTCATAGAATTTTATAGTTTCATAATAACTTTATATGGATTGTTGCATAGAACTCAAGAAGTAAGGGACACTCATGTGCTTGATATGACCTTGCAAGGCTTTATTGTGGAATATCTTAGACAATCGCATCAGTCTTCCACCTTTCTACTCTAGACTTTTATCTAAATATACACTGCCATACAGGAAAGGATGGGTTAAAGATAATGCCCCTGTCGTAGTTTATCTCAATTGCAGATTTGAGCATTGTTCTGAGATCAAAATAAATTTTCTTCACCATTTCTACTGTATCAAATTAACTTACCCATTGCAAGATCAGACTGGAAATCCTGATTCACATTATTCTGACTTTGTAATCTAAGGATGAGAGATTAAGTATCCATTATTTTTCCAAGCATATGTCCATTCTCAAGGTCCATACTACTCCCCAAATAATGACTGTTAATTCAATCCAGTTGTAAAAGAATTGATCTAATGTTCTAATAGTACAGAGAACATGAAAACATAGACTGATAGAAGCACTGCTGAAAAGAGATGCTGAGGAAAAGACAATTTTGTTTGTTGGGATTCTTTTTCTAAACAATAGTCACGTTTTTACTTGACTATTAACAATGCAGCCAAGATTAACGAGGTGGGGCCACAGAGATTTCGGTCTTGCATAAATAAAATATAGAATCAAAATCTGTTTTAAAGGTAGTCCAGCGGAGCTAAGCAAGATCCTTATATCTTCTGGATCTTATTAATGTACCCTCTGGATAATTGTTGCCACATAAGCTGAATTTATCTGTAAAAATTAAATGCAGTTTGATTAATGTATAAAGTATACATTATACAATAAAGTATAATGATATGTTATACTTTATTACTGCCTTAATTCTTTTCTTTTCTCCTTTTGGTTTCACAAATATAAACAGGACCAAGTTCTTTGCAAATTATTTTTACAAATTTCAAAAATGTATATCAACATAATAGAATTTCTAATTTTCACATTATAGAATTTTTAGGATCATGTAAGTATAGGTTATATTAACTCCATGGAGATTAAATGTCTAGAGAAGATTAGTCCCTTGTAATTTAAGAATGAAGTGTCAATTATGTTACAAGTTGCACATATTTATGATCCTTTGCTCTCCCATTTTTTTCTTGCAGTAATTTTTAAACAGCAAGCTTTATAAACTGTAAATTTATCTATTTAGGTAAATAAATTCTATAGTCTTGGAATATAATAATACTAGGACATGCAATAAAACTACACATGAATTAAATTCTAATGGTCAAATAGTTAAGAACTTTAATGATAATCATTATTAATGCTATGGCAACAAATCCCTCTTTGACCTTTAGATTAATAGACCATTCTGTTCACGACATGGCTAAAGAGTAGAGTCCCTTTGGTACTATTCTGTTCAAATTATTCTTTTACAATTAATTGCAAGTATAAGATAGTGCTATAGTACTGCAAACTGTCAGGAGGTGGTATAATAAATAGAATCAGTTAGACTCAGTCAACCTTCCCCAGTCACAAAGTATTCTGCTTTTCTCTAGTGGACACCCCCTTTCAAAAGTTCTGGCAGGGCTCCCTCTGTTATTTGACTTTACCTGGATGAGAACTGTAAGTCTGTCAAGCCATTGATCCCCAACACAAACAGCTATTTTTACATCATTTGGAGAAAGGATGAATCTATACTTATGGAAGCTATACTTGTAGCAGTAAATTGTAACAGTGTAGCCAAGATTAACGAGGTGGGGCCACAGAGATTTCGATCTTGCATAAATAAAAAATAGAATCAAAATCTGTTTTAAGGGTAGTCCAGGGGGGCTAAGCCAGTTCCTTATATCTTCTGGATCTTATTAATGTTCCCTCTGGATAATTGCTGCTACATAAGCTGAATTTATCTGTCAACTAGAAAGAACTAAATCAATAGAATTGGCCAAAAGAAAGAAAGCATATGATGCTCTTGACTGTACAATTCATTGCCTAAACTGACAACAAGTAAATAACATTGACATACAGCCATCCTTGCTATACACGAGAAACTGAGATGTCTGAAGTTACAGTGATGTTGCGAGTTATATTAACTGTTGTTCTGATTAATATGGAGATTTTATCATTACTGAAAGCCCTACTGATAATACATACATTTTCCTAAAACCATTAGAAATCATTCCAATTTTAGACTTTCAGATCTAATTCCCTTTATTCAGAATTGGGGTTAATATTTGTAATATTCCCAATCACCATAGAATCAAATAGGTTTTAAATGCTATTATATAAATATATGATGGTAGCAGTATTTAGTGTTTGTTAATTTTGTTTGTGACGAGCTCTGCAGTTTGGATCTCTTCATATTTTGTTGTTATAAAATAAATAAAGATTTATATAAAAACATCAATAGTGCAAGCATGATATTTTTCTTCTGGAATTAGAAAAGTTTTATAATCTGCAATTACGTCAAGAATTGTTTATACTATGTCTGAGATATTCGGTTATAATAGCGACTCCTAAGGCTTCTGTGAAAGAATTTCTAAAGGCACCATGAATATGCATAGTCAGAAAATTTCCTCTTCTTGCTTGGAAAATGTCAAGTAGAAGCATTTCTCCAAAAGCCTTTAGTTGTTGAAGGAAATGTAAAGAAGGAGTCAGCAATTCCTTTCTTCAAAAGGCATCTTGTCCTAAAGAAAGGTTTGGAGATCTATAACTGTGTTATGTAAAAAGGGTTACACAGTAAAGACATAGTTTATCATAGCTCATCAGCTGTGAAACTAGAAAAACAACTCTAAAAAGAAACATGAAAACATGAGGATTGGAGAGCTGACTTTGCTCCCATGCCTGACGACTTTACTTCAGTTCCTGGGACTCATGTGGTGAATGGAGAGAATCAAATCCCACAAGTTATTCTCTGACCACACACTGCATGCTGTGTGGTCAGCATGCTGCATACTGAGGACTCTTCATATAGACCTGGATGCAATATGGCTCGCCTACTCACACAAAGCTAATTGAAGAACAAACAAAAGGTATTAAGCTTAATTTGTTATACCCTTGCTAGTGACCACTTTGCTACAGGCTATCATTTTTACTACTGGTGGGAGTCAGTGATAGGTTCCAAATTATTGCTTGATAATGACACCATTACTGTATGTCACTACTGTATTTGGTCTTGGGGCTATTTGTAACTTGTTTGATTCCCAGCACAGAGCGGTAACTGAACAGGCTATTCTAAATGTGCACATTTGTTATCTAGACACTATAGATCAGGGTCAGCTGGGAAGCAACAGACAGTACATTCAGGGCTGTTGTACTCATGTTGAGTTATGTCTGCTCACCCAACCCAACACCATTCACTCTTGGCAATTTCAGGTGGCACTGGCCTGTATGCTAGTAATTTGTGCATACTTGTGATTGAATGTAGGTCTGGTAAAGGAAGCCATATGGTTTGCTGTTCATGTCTGATGCATTTGCGAAGTAACAGATGCAAAATTGAGCACACCTGGAATTCAGAGGCAGAATCCCTGACAGAGCAATCTGTTATGTAACACTATATATGCTGGAAGATTTGTGGGGACAGACTCCCTACAGAAACAACCTGCCTGCATATACCCCGTGTCTTAATACATAACCTACACTGGGCTGTTGGGCATTTATTTTTCATAGCTGCCTACATTTATACTCTCATTAGTTTTCTATGACAAATGAATAAATATGGCAGCCCATAGTTTATTTGAGGGAATAAAAAGAATGGGAGGTATAATTTGCAAATGCAGGCATTGCCTTCAATATATTATTTTGCAATAATGTGGTAATGTTTCTATGGAAATAGAGCACACTTGCATATGGATGGTAGTATGTCTGAGTAGTGCTGAATTTTATGTAAATAAATGAGATAGCTTCCCCTGCATTATGTGTTTGCTTTATTGATAGTAAGAATCCCTCTGTGGCAGAGGTTGGGAGTGTTTCTGAATGCCATGTGGACTATATGCTTGTGATACTTAAGTCAAATAAGACTGTATGGACTCTAGGCACAGTTGAGCTCAGGCATAATATATCTCTAGTATATGTGACAGTTCAAATCTTTTTACATCTTTATCATGTGATAACACAGTTACCCTGACTGACTAAGAGAGAGGGGGGGAATCGGGGGGTAGTTTAGCCTTATAGGAAAATAGCCATTTTATGATCTAAGGACTTTTGATTTAAGCAATGTGATGAACATTTCAGCTGGCACCTGAAAATTCACTGACTCATTCTGGAAGAAACTAGAATTTAAATTTTTTTGTATGTGAGAAACAATAGAACAAAGGAAAAGCAAAGATAATTACCATGGCCAATGGATTTGCTCCAGTAGCCAGCAATTGTGTTAGGTTAAAGGAAGACTTCCATAGATATAGAAGAGATTACTACTGTTGGTACGTTGTGCAGTTTAACATAAGAATTATAATAAAAGAAGTATCATTATTCATTTAATATTATGTTTTAATAACAGTTATAAAACTCAACAATGGACCATTTTATTAATGTAGAGATAAAATTTTAGAAAGTTCTTCAGAGTGGAGAGACACCAAGGAGGAAATGGGACTCAGGAAGATAAGTTTATACAGATAAGAATATACATACCATGGGGAGAGAGAGCAAGACCAGCCAATGGGAAGAACTACATCACATTAATCCAACTGTAAATATAGTCTGAAGCAAAAATATAAATACCCTCCCCATATACAGTAGCTCTTGATTAATCTTTCACCTAAGTCTGCCTTGGTAATAGGAGTACACTTTATACCAACAGCATTGTATTAGGAATGACATGATGGTGTTTTCAGGAGATAGTAGACATGTAATGACCTTCACTTTGAGAAAAATCCAAAGGGAATGCAAGAAGACTATTTCCCTATAAATAATGTGACTGAAGGAAAGGCTGGTGTTTTTACACCAGCTTCAGGTAAAAAGAGACTGTGTCCAGCAGTGGGTTATGAGGTACTGCTGACTCACGGCTCCTCCTTCTCACGCTGATTATGACAACATCCTAAGTGTGTTCTCCCTTCAAATCTTCATCACCATTACTGCTTCAAGGAGAAGCCAAGAAGCCGTTTCCTGGCCTTTTCTTTGGAGAATCCTGAAATGCACAGAGAAATGTTGGTATATACTATTTGAGTTTCCTCTTGTGAAATTACTCTCCCAGCTGTACTATCCTCACAGTATGAATTTAAGCCACATTCCTTCATCTCATAGTATTAGGTATTTGTGGTACTGTTACTGCGACATGTATTGTTGTCCTCTCCGTAATTAAATCATCATTATTGTGTCTTGAGTAGTTAAAATGATCTGGATTATTTTTAAAAACACATTTATTTATTTAATGCATTTCCCAAACATTCACATAGCACCATTCTTTACACTTAGACAATATTTAAGTCTCAAAGATACTATAAGTTATTTCATTGTGTGCTGAGATCAATTATCCAGATTATTGAAGAATTTGTAGTTTATATTAGGAATGGAGTAGAGAGTTTCAACTGAGTAGAGAAATCATACCTGAAACCCACACTATTCAGAATCCCTTACAAGTGATTGTACCTATGGCTCTCAACGTCCTTGGATGAGCTTTCAGAAATTTCATTCATTATATCACTTACTTAATAATAGTGATGCAATATAAAGATATATAATATTTATAGATAGCATATACAATCATATTTATACATATTTAATATATTATAATTATGAAAATAGAATACCCCACTTCCTCTGTTTTCTCCCTCTAAACCCTCTTACATAGCCCCCATGCCCAGTCTCAAATTGATAACTCTTATTCTTTGATTATGATTCTCTGTGTGTCTGTGTGTGTGCGTGTGTGTGTGTGTGTGTGTGTGTACCAATTATAAATACAACCTTGTGTTTCTTTTTGTTGTTGTGTTTATATGATTTTAGGCTTGACAACTTTGCATAAGATAACAGATGAGGGGGTTCATCTTGAGGAAAAGGTAACTCTTCCCCCCCAGTCAATAATTGCCTATCATCTTTGTCTAGGAGTAGGCACCAAATCTCCCCTTTTCATGTTAACACATCTATCGTTTTGTTCTTTATGCATCCATTTCTATAAGAGAGCATTTCACAATATACTTCCTTGTATTCCTTCTCCTACAGTTTTTCACCCCTCTTCTCCCTGATGTACATGAGTCATAGATGCAAGACCTGTTGATATGGAGGCATCCATTAGGGTTGGGCTTCCCATAATCCATTGATCTCTGCCTTGTGGTTTTCTGTGATGGCTTCCATTTGCTGTTAAGAGAGGCTTCTTATCTGTGGGTAAAAGGACAAGATATAGAATGAAGTAAAAAATTATGCTGGTCTAGCATAGGAGTGTTAGTAGATTCTTTTATAATGTCAATGACTGCATTAGTCCCAGAAGCTGTATGTTTTCAGTACAAGGCATGATTTTCCTGCTTTTGAGTCCAAATACATAACTGTTGGTTCTACTGTCAAGGGAATACCATTTAATGGACAAATTTGTTTTACTAAAGGAAAGACCCCCCTAAAAGCTTCCAAAATGAGCAATGGTAGGGGTGGGGTCACCTACTGGCTAGTGCTTATCATCATTTCTTCATTTTGGGTTTGGGTTTTATGAACAAACTAGTTGTAGGAAACTAAAATATTTACCGTGTAAAATGGGCACAGAATGGAAATCATCAATGTTTGTTAACAACATTGATGTAACAAAGGATTAGAATAAAATTTTTATTCTAAAAATGTATGTAAAGAGCAATAATAAAAAGCAGAGCTAGTTGTGGTGCAATCCACCATCCCACCTTCACTGTAAGGACCTGGAAGGTGAGGCAGCTGGTCTCCGTGAGTTAGAGTACAGCCAGGGATACATATGGAGACCCTTAAAACAAGACTCTTAAAAACAAGCAAAATCCATAAAAATCATTCAGCGTGCAATGAGAAGGGACAGGAAGTGTGTGCTTTAGACATGCCTCTCTTGATTATCTAGACAAGGGTCTTTGTCTAATCTACATCTAAATGCAGATGTTCTTGAAAGTGTCAAAGATCTAAATGGATACAGTAAAGAAACCATTCTATCATGAAATTCACATGACATATAGAAGGACATAAGAAAATGGCTGCTTTTAGTCGTTTATCAGATCACCCATTCAATGATAGAGATTTTATGTATATGTATATGATGCATATGTATATGTATAAATAAAATTTATATATATTTAACATATAATTATATTTCTGTATTTAATATATTAGAGTTGTATATATAATTAAAATAGAATTATTTCACTTCTTCCTTTTCCTCTCTTCAATCCCACCCCAGCCCACAGTCTCAAATGGATAGCTCTTTTCCTTTGTTAATTTGATTATTATTCTTAGGTGTGTGTGTGTGTGTGTGTGTGTGTGTGTGTGTGCGTGTGTGTGTGTGTGCATGTGAGCATTCACATGCATGTGTGTGTCTGTTTGTATGTGTACCAATGTATACATTTAACCTGCTGAGTTTATTTTTATTGTTGTGTTTATATGGCTTTAGGTCTCATCACTTTGCCTTGGACAATCAATGAGGGGTTTCATCCACATGAGATGCAATATTCATGGTCACTTTCTTCTGTCCTTCTATGCTGTCATGTGAATCATGATAGAAATTCTTTTTAGTAAAAACTGTTATAAAGAAATTAAAATATAACCACTTAAGGGTTAGTGATAAGTAGAGGTTTTTTTTAAAGGGTGACGTTGAAGAATAGCCAGATGACAAAAGAAATACTGACCTGTCAAGTATTTGGGAGGAGAACATGCCTGGAGAGAAAGTAGAAGGTAAAGAAAATCTAAGACAAGAATGGCTTTCATAGAATCGAACAATAAAGGCTGATTTTTTTCTAGCCTGAGATAGTACAGAATTTAGATAAAAATATATGCAATGAATCACAGTGTAAATTTTGAATGCTATTACCTTTCAGGAGGATGAAAATACTTTAGTTTTATTCATTTCCCCACCTTTTCCAGTAGGACATCAATTTGGACTTCTAAAGTTAATCCATATTGCTCCACAGTATAATGATACTGTCCTAACTTAATGTCACTGTTGCTCTGATGAACTTGGGTAGGAAAGGGTTTCTTTGGTTTACTGTTATACATGACTGTTCATCCTCAAAAGAATCAAGAACAGAAACTCAAACAAAGCAGAAACCTGGAGGTAATAGCTGATGCACAGGCCATGGAGGGGTGCTGCTTGGTTCACATGGCTTGCTCAGCCTACTTTTATTTTTTATAAAAATGACCCATGAACACCATCTCAGGGATGGTTTTTCCCATTAGTTATCAATTATGAGAATGCTCTACAAGCTGCCTATACCCCAATCTATGGAGGAAATTACTTATCTATGTTTTTCTCCTTACAGATAACTATAGCTTGTGTCAAGTTGCCATAAAACTGGCTAGCACAATACTTAATTCATTAATATTTAAATTATTTATACCATATAAATCAAACATTTTTTTTCCATGGAATCAATATATTTTTACTTGCCTATTATTTTTTTTTCTTTTTTTTTTATTATTCGATATAATTTATTTACATTTCAAATGATTTCCCCTTTTCTAGCCCCCCACTCCCCGAAAGTCCCATAAGCCCCCTTCTCTCCCCTGTCCTCCCACTCACCCCTTCCCACTTCCCTGTTCTGGTTTTGCCCTATACTGCTTCACTGAGTCTTTCCAGAACCAGGGGCCACTCCTCCTTTCTTCTTGTCCCTCATTTGATGTGTGGATTATGTTTTGGGTATTCCAGTTTTCTAGGTTAATATCCACTTATTAGTGAGTGCATACCATGATTCACCTTTTGAGTCTGGGTTACCTCACTTAGTATGATATTCTCTAGCTCCATCCGTTTGCCTAAGAATTTCATGAATTCATTGTTTCTAATGGCTGAATAGTACTCCATTGCGTAGATATACCACATTTTTGGCATCCACTCTTCTGTTGAGGGATACCTGGGTTCTTTCCAGCATCTGGCAATTATAAATAGGGCTGCTATGAACATAGTAGAGCATGTATCCTTATTACATGGTGGGGAGTCTTCTGGGTATATGCCCAGGAGTGGAATAGCAGGATCTTCTGGAAGTGAGGTGCCCAGTTTTCGGAGGAACCGCCAGACTGATTTCCAGAGTGGTTGTACCAATTTGCAACCCCACCAGCAGTGGAGGAGTGTTCCTCTTTCTCCACATCCTCTCCAACACCTGCTGTCTCCTGAATTTTTAATCTTAGCCATTCTGACTGGTGTAAGATGAAATCTTAGGGTTGTTTTGATTTGCATTTCCCTAATGACTAATGAAGTTGAGCATTTTTTAAGATGCTTCTCCTCCATCCGAAGTTCTTCAGGTGAGAATTCTTTGTTTAACTCTGTACCCCATTTTTTAATAGGGTTGTTCGGTTTTCTGGAGTCTAACTTCTTGAGTTCTTTATATATATTGGATATTAGCCCTCTATCTGATGTAGGATTAGTGAAGATCTTTTCCCAATTTGTTGGTTGCCGATTTGTCCTCTTGATGGTGTCCTTTGCCTTACAGAAACTTTGTAATTTTATGAGGTCCCATTTGTCAATTCTTGCTCTTAGAGCATACACTATTGGTGTTCTGTTCAGAAACTTTCTCCCTGTACCGATGTCCTCAAGGGTCTTCCCCAGTTTCTTTTCTATTAGCTTCAGAGTGTCTGGCTTTATGTGGAGGTCCTTGATCCATTTGGATTTGAGCTTAATACAAGGAGACAAGGATGGATCAATTCGCATTCTTCTGCATGCTGACCTCCAGTTGAGCCAGCACCATTTGTTGAAAAGGCTATCTTTTTTCCATTGGATGTTTTCAGCCTCTTTGTCAAGGATCAAGTGGCCATAGGTGTGTGGGTTCATTTCTGGATCTTCAATCCTGTTCCATTGATCCTCCTGCCTGTCACTGTACCAATACCATGCAGTTTTTAACACTATTGCTCTGTAGTATTGCTTGAGGTCAGGGATACTGATTCCCCCAGATTTTCTTTTGTTGCTGAGAATAGTTTTAGCTATCCTGGGTTTTTTGTTGTTCCAGATGAATTTGATAATTGCTCTTTCTAACTCTGTGAAGAATTGAGTTGGGATTTTGATGGGTATTGCATTGAATCTGTATAGTGCTTTAGGCAAAATGGCCATTTTAACTATATTGATTCTACCGATCCATGAGCATGGGAGGTTTTCCCATTTTTTGAGGTCTTCTTCCATTTCCTTCTTCAGAGTCTTGAAGTTCTTGTCATACAGATCTTTCACATGTTTGGTAAGAGTCACCCCAAGATACTTTATACTGTTTGTGGCTATTGTGAAGGGGGTCATTTCCCTAATTTCTTTCTCAGCCTGCTTATCCTTTGAGTATAGGAAGGCCACTGATTTGCTTGAGTTGATTTTATAACCTGCCACTTTGCTGAAGTTGTTTATCAGCTGTAGGAGCTCTCTAGTGGAGTTTTTTGGGTCACTTAGGTAGACGATCATGTCATCTGCAAATAATGATAGTTTGACTTCTTCCTTTCCAATTTGTATCCCTTTGACCTCCTTATGTTGTCGAATTGCCCGAGCTAGTACCTCAAGTACAATATTGAAAAGATAAGGAGAAAGGGGGCAGCCTTGTCTGGTCCCTGATTTCAGTGGGATTGCTTCAAGTTTCTCTCCATTTAGTTTGATGCTGGCTACCGGTTTGCTGTATATTGCTTTTACTATGTTTAGGTATGGGCCTTGAATTCCTGTTCTCTCCAAGACTTTAAGCATGAAAGGATGCTGAATTTTGTCAAATGCTTTTTCAGCATCCAATGAAATGACCATGTGGTTTTGTTCTTTGAGTTTGTTTATGTAGTGGATTGTATTGATGGATTTCCGCATATTGAACCAACCCTGCATTCCCGGGATAAAGCCTACTTGATCATGTTGGATGATCGTTTTGATGTGTTCTTGGATTCGGTTGGCAAGAATTTTATTGAGTATTTTTGCATCGATGTTCATAAGGGAAATTGGTCTGAAGTTCTCTTTCTTTGTTGGATCTTTTTGTGGCTTTGGTATCAGCGTAATCGTGGCTTCATAGAAGGAATTGGGTAGTGTTCCTTCTCTTTCTATTTTGTGGAATAGTTTGAAGAGTATTGGTGTTAACTCTTCTTTGAAGGTCTGGTAGAATTCTGCACTGAAGCCATCTGGTCCTGTGTTTTTTTTTTTTTTTTTTTGGTTGGAATACTTTCTATGACTCCTTCTATTTCTTTAGGCATTATGGGACTGTTTAGATGGTCTAGTTGGTCCTGATTTAATTTTGGTATTTGGTATCTGTCAAGGAAATTGTCCATTTCCTCCCGATTCTCCAGTTTTGTTGAGTACAGGCTCTTGCAGTAGGATCTGATGATTTTTTTGGATTTCCTCAGTTTCCGTTGTTATATCTCCCTTTTCATTTCTAAGTTTGTTAATTTGGATACTTTCTCTGTGCCCTTTGGTCAGTCTGGCTAAGGGTTTATCTATCTTGTTGATTTTCTCAAAGAACCAGCTCCTGGTTTTGTTGATTTTTTTGTATGGTTCTCTTTGTTTCTACTTGATTGATTTAGGCCCTGAGTTTGATGATTTCCTGCCTTCTACTCCTCCTGGGCGAAATAGCTTCTTTTTGTTCTAGGGCTTTCAGGTGTGTCATTAAGCTGGTAATGTATGCTCTCTCCATTTTCTTTTTGGAGGCACTCAGGGCTATGAGTTTTCCTCTTAGCACTGCTTTCATTGTGTCCCATAGATTTGGGTATGTTGTGTTTTCATTTTCATTGTGTTCTAAAAAGTCTTTAATTTCTTTCTTTATTTCTTCCTTGACCAAGTTATCATTGAGTAGAATATTGCTCAGTTTCCACGTGTATGTGGGTTTTCTGTTGTTTCTGTTGCTATTGAAGACCACTTTTACTCCATAGTGATCTGATAGGAGGCATGGGATTAGTTCTATCTTCTTATATTTGTTGAGGTCTGTCTTGTGACCAGTTATATGGTCGATTTTGTAGAAGGTACCATGAGGTGCTGAGAAAAAGGTATATTCTTTTGTTTTAGGATAGAATGTTCTATATATATATCTGTTAAATCTAATTGGTCCAAGGCTTCAATTAGTTTCATTGTGTCCCTGTTTAGTTTCTGTTTTCCTGATCGGTCCATTGAGGAAAGTGCAGTGTTGAAGTCACCCACAATTATTGTGTTAGGTGCAATGTGTGCTTTTAGTTTTAATAAAGTTTCTTTTACGAAAGAGGGTGCCCTTGCATTTGGGGCATAGATGTTCAGGATTGACAGTTCTTTTTGTATTTTTCCTTTGACCAGCAAGAAGTGTCCCTCAGGGTCTCTTTTGATGACTTTGGGTTGAAAGTCAATTTTATCTGATATTAAAATGGCTACTCCAGCTTGTTTCCTGAGACCATTTGCTTGTAAAATTGTCTTCCAGCCTTTTACTCTAAGGTAGTGTTTGTCTTTGACCCTGAGGTATGTTTCCTGTAAGCAGCAAAATGTAGGGTCCTGTTTATGTATCCATTCATTTAGTCTGTGTCTTTTTATTGGGGCATTAAGTCCATTGATGTTAAGAGATATTAAGGAATAGTGATTGTTACTTCCTATCATTTTTGACGTTATTTTTTAAATTTGAATGCTTAACTTCTTTTGGGTTTGATGAAAGGTTACTATCTTGCTTTTTCCAGGGTGAAGTTTCCCTCCTTGTATTGGTGTTGTCCTCCTATTATCCTTTTTAGGGCTGGGTTTGTGGATAGATATTGGGTAAACTTGGTTTTATCATGAAATATCTTAGTTTCTTCATCTATGGTGATTGAGAGTTTTGCTGGATATAGTAGTTTTGGTTGGCATTTGTGTTCTCTTAGAGTCTGCATGAGATCTTCCCAGGACCTTCTAGCCTTCATAGTCTCAGGTGAAAAGTCTGCTGTGATTCTGATAGGTCTTCCTTTATATGTTACTTGGCCTTTTTCTCTTACTGCCTTTAGTATTCTTTCTTTGTTTAGAACATTTGGTGTTTTGATTATTATGTGACGGGAAGTATTTCTGTTCTGGTCCAGTCTGTTTGGAGTTCTGTAGGCTTCTTGTATATTCATGGGCATCTCTCTCTTTAGGTTAGGGAAGTTTTCTTCCATAATTTTATTGAAGATATTTGCTGGCCCTTTAAGTTGTAAATCTTCACTCTCATCTATGCCTATAATCCTTAGGTTTGGTCTTCTCATTGTGTCCTGGATTTCCTGGATATTTTGGGTTACAAGCTTTTTGCATTTTGCATTTTCTTTAACTGTTGAGTCCATGGTTTCTATGGAATCTTCAGCATCTGAGATTCTTTCTTCTATCTCTTGTATTCTGTTGTTGATATTTGCATCTCTGTCCCCTGATTTCTTCCCAAGGCTTTCTATCTCCAAAGTTGTCTCCCTTTGAGTTTTCTTAGTTGTTTCTACTTCTGATTTTAGATCCTGGATGGTTTTGCTTAGCTCCTTCACTTGCTTGTTTGTGCTTTCCTGTAATTCTTTGAGAGATTTTTGTGTTTCCTCTTTCATGACCTCAGCCTGTTGACCAAAGTTCTCCTGTATTTCTTTAAGAGATTTTTGTGTTTCGTCTTTCATGACCTCAGCCTGTTGACCAAAGTTCTCCTGTATTTCTTTAAGTGTTTTTTGCATTTCCTCCTTGTTGGCTTTTGTATTCTCCTGGATTTCTTTCAATGATTTTTGTGTTTCCCTTGCAAGGGCTTCTAACTTTTGATCCATTTTCTCCTGAATTTCTTTAAGTATGTTTCATGTGTTCCTGTACCAGCATCATGACCAGTGATTTTAAATCCAAATCTTGTTTTACTGGTGTGATGGGGTATCCAGGACATGTTGGTAGAGGAGAATTGGGTTCAGATGTTGCCATATTGCCTTGATTTCGGTTAGTGACGTTCCTGCGTTTGCCTTTTGCCATCTAGTTCTCACTGGTGTTAGTTTGTCTTGTCAGTGCTGGACTCACCAGTGCAAGCTGCCCCTTCCCAGTTGGCCTCTGGTGCACAGCTTACCTCCTGCACTGCTTGTAGACAGGGTGCTGCTGCCCAGGCTGTTCAGATCCCAAAGCAGGCACCCGAAGGCTCCGGCTGGGGCCCACTGGATTCAGTGGAGCACACTGACTTCTCCCAGCTGGCCGCCCGGATACCCAGCTAGCCTCTTGCAGGACTTGGAGATGTGGTGCGGCCGCCCAGGCTGATCTGGATCTCAGTCTGTCCGATCCCTGGAGTCCGAAACCAAGATGGATGCACCTCTCCTGACTGGTGGGAGGCCGAGTTCTGAAGTGGCTTCCGTGCAGGAAAGGCGCCGCACAACTGCAGCTGCTTGCCGCCCGGCTGGTCAGCGAAGGTCAGTGGTCGTGGGTGCAGGGCCTAACTGGACCCTGTGTCGCCTTGGTTCCACTGCTGATGGCCCTTCAGCTGGACCAGCCACTGCTGCACTGCCGCCGCCACCGCCGCAGCCGGAAGTCCAAGATCTTTTACCTATAAGTTGTAGGTCTTGAATTTTTTCAAAGACATTGTAACATAGACTACTTTCAATATATTTCCTTTTACAGTCAAGAATTTTAAAACTTTCTTCTATCCCATCATGTGAAAAAATCTTAGTTGTTTTCCTATTGCATTTAAAAAATTTTTGTGAGACCTATAAATTAAAACCCTATAATAAATTGTACTAGCTGATGGCTATTGATGTTGACTAGGTTAAAAACTTTTCTTGCCATGAATAATTATTTATTCGAATGTAAGGACTTACACTTTCTAAGTTTTTTCCTTTCTTTTCTTTCTTTCATTCTTTTTTGATTCATTATTTTTAAAACATTTTCAAATAGATTTATGTTTATTTTTTTATTGTCAAAAAAGCACACATATAAGAAAATGTACTTTGTCAACAAATTGATTTTAAATAATGTTGATGTAGGCTGGTTGGTGTTTAAATGACCACACCAAATATTTCTTAAAAATTAAGATTGAAAGTATGAATGCTATAGTAGATTGGATTATTGTTTTTAATTTTTATCTCAACCTGAATATCAAAAATGTAGTTATTTTATGTATAACTTTGTAGTGTCTGAGATAATAAATATAGTATGTGAAATCTACCTCCTTGCTAAGTTGACTTTAGACTTGGCCAGATGTGTTGCATGAGCCAATAAAATGTGAAAGTAAGCAGAAGCTGTACATGTATTATTACACCTTTTGCCTGTCCCAGATAGAGTTTAGCCTTAAATGATGAAGAGGTGGATGGATCTGAGTTTGGAGACTCCTTGTCTAAGTGATACCACTGAAGATCAGCCACATTGTGATTGGCACCAAGACCCATGATTAAGCAAAACAAACCAACCAAACATGCAAAACAAGTTTACTGCTGTAGCCCACTGAGATCTTAAGTTTATTGTTATAGCATTGGTATGCAGCTTTAGATTTTGCTTACTATTTTTTAAAAGTTTTATTTATTTATGTATATGACTACACTGTAGCTGTCCTCAGATACACCAGAAGACAGCATCGGATCCCATTACAGATTGTTGTGAGCCACCATGTGTTTGTTCAGAATTGAACTCAGGACCTCTGGAAAAGCAGTCATTGCTTTTAACCACTGAGCTATCTCTCCAGCCCTTGATTATTATTTCTTAAATTAGGCATATTTTCTGATTCTCTGATTCCATAAACACAATAATGCTGAAAGCCAAGGGAGGTTTTCACTCATTATCCTAACCTGGTCTGGTTATGGTTTAGCCAGCTACAACTTCTAATCATTGAATTTTTTTCATTGTTTATGTGAACCTTTTATTTTTTTTTCTTTTTAAAACTTGTACAAAATACCTTCATTAAAGACTGGAGAGTTGGCTCAGAAGGTAAGTCCATTTGATGAGTAACTTGAAGACCCAAACTAGACTCCCCAGGACCAACAATAAAATGTTGGTTATGGTAACATGCATCTTTAATCTCACTTTTGGAGATTATAGGAAGAGAGGAATTGCTGGTGCCGTTGACTGCCAACCTTAGTTCTAGGTTCAATGAGAGAGACTATCTCAGGGGAGTAAGACAGGAAGTGGTAGAGTAGTACAACTGAAGTCTTCCTCTGGTATGCATATAAGCACCAATATATATGCACTCACATAGGTACCCGTACACACAGCATATATACATCTTTGGCATAGGATACAATCTTTTCTATAGCACTAAAAACATGTCCAGGAATTTGTTTAACTATAGATAAAAGACATATATAATAATAACAGTTAATATTCACTTTGGATTTATTGTATATTTAACATAATATAAATATATTGTTTCATACTTCATAATAAGTCACTATGCTAGATTTATTTTCAAAATTAATGTATGAATTCATTGCACAAATAATACTTTTAGGTTGGATCAATATAGACTCTTGAAATATATTTTATTAGATAGAAGTCAGCCTTATGTGTATTATAAGTATCTATAATGTATTTGTAGGGATATATCATAGGATAGCCAGTCACAGAAAGACTCATGAAAATACTTACATATTTGAGGTTTTTTTTTTTCTCTTGAGAATTTCCCAGTTCTTTTTTAATCATTTGATTGCCTTTTGCTGGTCACAACTTAAAACTGTACAAACATTCTAGATTTTTTTAAGTTGGTTATATGACTTCCCTTATACTCTTAATTTTGATCATTATTTTAGTTTTATGTAAACAAAACTTATGAGTTTTCAAGAAACGTCTTTCATTACACTGAATATACATTAATTTTATAGGAATTTTAAAACAATGAAATGTGAAGACTGGTGAAAACTAAACCTGTTCCTTCTCACTTTGTCCATATCAGCCCATCTTTTGACATGCTTAGTAACTGCACTTGATTATTTTTACTCCTGTTTCAAGATAAAGAGGTACAGAATTTGTGTGTGGTCCACATGAACTGGATATTGTAAGCATATTTTGTGCTAATGGCTTGTCTGAGTCTCTGATGGGATTTAAGTAGATGTAGGTAGGATTTTTATATGTTAAATCAAGTCATCTCTAATATTTTCATTTTGTCATGAAGATTAAGATGATTTGTATAGGGAATTCATCAATGTCATTAAACTTTTGCAAATTACACTATAAGATTAGATATATCTATTTATATACATATATACCTCTTCCCTTGTATTGTTAAGAAAATGAGCCTTAATAATGTAACTACTAAATGCATAATGTAACAGGATGTATGCTTCAGTTTTATGCATTAGATAAAATAATATCACATGATATTTCAAACCTCATGGAGGACAAAGCTGGGCAGGTAGATAGGATGCCAATTTCATACATCTTTTATTATCACACTTGTAATTTTTATCGCATTCATGTCACAGTATGAGAGGCAATATTTCCTCAGGTCTTCGAAGTGTGAGAAGGAGATGCGACTGAGTTTGAGTTCTTCGGTTTCGCACTGGATGAAGGTGGGAGCAAGAGCCACTGGCTTATGGGAGGTGGTGCGCGTGCGCGATGCAGCACGAGATGCAGAATTATTGGAAATGGAGCGAGAGGTAACGTGCGCTGAGAGTATACATGGTTAGGGTCCGATGTAAACACAATTACAATCCACGGAGAATAAATTACAGCGGAGAGGGACACCGAGGACGCTGATAGGGAGCTGTTGCAAAATTCAGGTGGGCGGTAGCTGGTGATCCTGCTTAGAATGACAGTTATGCAAATAAAAGTGGAATGGAATTTTATTCAATTATATAAAAAAAAGAATAACATTCTTCTTGTAGGAAAAAGGAGCATTCATATTAAATAAAATGAGCCAGATTCAGAAAGACAAACATCAAATTTCTTTTACATATAGATTATCCCCTATTGATCTATTTTTCATGTATCTATTACATAAAAGTAGAAAGTAAACTTTGAGAAGTTTTGAATGAAGTGTGAAGAGAGGGGAAAGTAAATAAAAAGAAGGCCTGGATGCAGGGTGTGTGGATGCAGAGGAGACTGCTGCAGGGTGTGTGGGTGCAGGGGAGCCTGCTGCAGGGTGTGTGGGTGCAGGGGAGCCTGTTGCAGGGTGTATGGGTGGAGGGATGCCTGCTGCAGGGTGTGTGGGTACAGGGGAGCCTGCTGCAGGATGTGTGGGTGCAGTGGAGCCTGCTGCAGGGTGTGTGGGTACAGGGGAGCCTGCTGCAGGGTGTGTGGGTACAGGGGAGCCTGCTGCAGGATGTGTGGGTGCAGTGGAGCCTGCTGCAGGGTGTGTGGGTACAGGGGAGCCTGCTGCAGAGTGTGTGGGTGCAGGGGAGCCTGCTGCAGGGTGTGTGGGTGGAGGGATGCCTGCTGCAGGGTGTGTGGGTGCAGGGATGCCTGTTGCAGGGTGTGTGGGTGCAGGGGAGCCTGTTGCAGGGTATGTAGGTACAGGGGAGCCTGCTGCAGGGTGTGTGGGTGCAGGGGAGCCTGCTGCAGGGTGTGTGGGTGCAGGGAAGCCTGCTGCAAGGTGTGCGGGTACAGGGGAGCCTGCTGTAGGGTGTGTGGGTACAGGGGAGCCTGCTGCAGGGTGTGTGGGTACAGGTGAACTGACCCTGCCTCTTGCTGATGGCAGCACTGGGTGTCCTAGCTGAGCGGCCTTTGAGCATTTGCCCTGTGGTTTTGGATACGGGAGAGCCAGCAGGCCTACCAGCTTGTGTGCTGCCCAGGCCCAGAGCCAGGGCTTTGAGTTGGCCCACGCCCAACTCTGTATCATTTGTGAACTGCTGGAGTGTCTGAAAGGGCCAGTCCTGCTGATCCAAAGCTGCAGGACCTCCATTACACAGGGAACAACAGGATAACCAGGGGGAGTCCCAGTGGGGATCCAATATTGGTGATGAAGCCAGAGACCTTGAACCAGACCAACAACTCATTGCAATGAATATTTGCAAGTGAGGATGTGTGGACAGAGGGGTACACTGTGGGACATATAGTGACACACTACAGCTTCTACATGTGATGTTATCTATGCTTTTGCTTGTTTGTTTTGCTTTTGCTTGTGTGTTTTTAAATTATTAGGGGGGGATGGTTGCAAGGGCAGAGGGCAAATACAAGGAGACAGTGAAATGGGTTGAACTGGGGTGCACGATGTGAAACTCACAAAGCATAAAATGTTAATGAAAAGCGTCATATAGTGTGTGGAATGCAAAGTATCACCCTTCTGTTGTAGGTGGAGCTAGATTGAAATTTATTCAGTCACATACCCCCCCCTTACACACTCACACACACACACACACACAAACTCACACACACACACACAAACACAGATATACCACAGACACACAGACATACACAGACACATACACAGAGACACACAGTCACACATGCACATACACACACAGACACACACAGACTCACAAACACACACAGACATGCAGGCACACAGATATACCACAGACACACATACAGACACACAGAAACACACACACAGTCACACAGACTCATACACACAGACACACAGTAACACATACACACACAGACACATGCAGACTCACAGAAACACACAATCACAAGCACACACACAGACACACAGTCACACATACAGATGCACAGTCACACATACACATACATACACAGACACACACAGACTTACAGACACACAGAGACATGCAGGCACATATACAGAGACACAGAAACACACACACACACACAGTCACACAGACACACACAGAGACACAGACACACAGTCACACATACACATGTACACAAAGACACACATAGACACACACAGACATGCAGGCACACAGACACACACAGACATATACACAGACACATACGCATATACACACAGTCATGCATACACACACAGACACAGACACACAGACATACACACAAACACATACACAGAGACACACAGTTACACATACACATACACACACAGACACACACAGACTCACAGACACACACAGACATGCAGGCACACAGATATACCACAGACACACATACAGACACACAGAAACACACACACAGTCACACAGACACACAGTCACACATACAAATATACACAGTCACACATAGACGCACACATAGACACACACAGACATGCAGGCACACAGACACACAGAGACACACACACAGAACACGATACAAAGTGGAACAATGACATACAAGAATGAAAATGCCGTAAACCCTTCTGTATGCCAGGTCAATAAACAGCTATCTGTGGCAACAACAAAACTAAAACGTGATTTAGAAGGAGCACTTAAGGAGCACGTCCATGTTTCTGCAAAACGTAGTAACAGTGATCAAATGATATTGCTGGCAAGTTTTGTAGCTGCTAAGATGCTGGCTGAAAACACGCCTTGATACAAGATCAGGAATAACACTGAGTTGAATAACACTGGGCTTCGGGCTTCTGTCATGGAAAACAGAGCAGAGACACAGCACAGTGTATGTGGTGGGACCCAGAGAAAACAGTCCCAGGCAACTGAAGTCTAGACGGGTCATGTTCACAGGTTATTCTTAGGCTGTCGACCTGGTCGCACTAACACACTGTAACACAGCACTAAGCGACAGAGTCTGGGTGTGAAGCAGCCTACAAGGAGTCGGAGTGATGAGGTGTAGAGGCTTCCAAATCAAGCCCATGACGGAAACAATTACTGGCTGCAGGCTCTTTTGTGAGTTTCTTGAATTATCCAGCGTTATTTATAAAATGGGATGAAAATATTTACCCGGTGTGTTTGCTTTGGATGTTAATTCCACCAGTGTTTACAAAATACCTTGCAAAATAGTAGATGACAAAAATGAAGGTCTCCAGGCCTCCTGCTGTGAAAATTAATTCATATCAATGAGAGCTCCCATTCACCTACACGACTAATGAATATTCTTGTGCTCATTTTGCTCCTTGTCCATTATCCTCTCAAGGCCTAGAGTATGAACGCAAGGATTTAATAAACATGTTATGTTCTGGAACACAGGATATATTTTAAGACAAACTACAGTTTATATCATTCCACCCAATTAATGTTTTTACTTTTTATATCTCCCAAACAATTTCATGGGAGCATTATTTGCTTTCTTCAATAAATATTGACAGGCAGGCATAATTTTGAAGGACGGAGCAAGGTCTCTTAGCTTCTACCTGGAATGCCTGAGTTCTAGTGTTTGTAGTACGTGTCTCATGTCACATTGTTTCTTCAGATACTAGAGCTTTCTGGATTTCACTCTTAAGCTGAAGCAAGCCCCGATTTCCAAAGGAATTGAGTTGCTTGCAAAAGAACTATTTTGTTCTTTGGAGCTTTATTTCTGGGGGGAATTATTTGAGAGAATTTATATCCCTTAGAATTTGGTCAGTCTGAGTCCCCCACTCATGGAATTTGCCATCCTGGGTTTTAGAGACAGTGCAGCACAGAGTATCCTGAGACCATTCAGCCCATGACTCTTTGGCTATATTGCTTCACTGCTATTTCAGGATTTGTATGATGTTTGGGATATTAATTAATCTATTTTATTTTTGACATAGCCCTTTCCAGAAGCAGTAGTAACTTCCATCAGCAATAGGCTAGCCACACATCACATGCTACTCCAATCTCCATTTAAAATGTTAACTTGTCATCTCAAGTTTGACGTGATTAAAAAAAAATCTCTTAATTTCTCTGTCTCAATCTATCCCATAATCTATATCTCTCAGGGAATGAATCTCAGTCGCCCTTGACTCCTCTTGCTCTGCAGAACTAGATGACTAGTCTGATGGTCCAGGCTTGATGTTGCTGAACCTTTTCTGCTGCTTCCCAACAAGGTCCTGCCTTGACTATCATAGGACCCTCCAAGCAGTCCTGCTGCCTTTCCTGCTGATGCTCTCCTCTTGCTGCCATCCCACAGAGGACAGGGTTGATCCACTTACTATGCTAGGTCTACACATCAGCTTCTCTACTTTGTTTGATCTTGAGGCTTCCCTATCACGCGCTCTTTTCTCTCCCATCCACTTGGCTGTAACTACAGCAGCCCTTCGTTAGTGCTGTGAACCAGCTCTCAGAACCTCAAGGCTTTTGGTCATTCTTATTCATCTGGAGCAGAATCTTCCTCCTCCACATAAGAAGATTGCTATTTCCACATCTTCTGTATGTCTCTGTCGAAATATGACTGTATCAGAGAGGCCTCTTGGGACCACTCATTATTAAACAACAAACACTATATTTCTACTCTTTGCCCACACTTCTATGCTATTGCTTTTTCTGAACATTGTTACTGCTTGACAAATACATTTTTCATTCCTATCTTGTCATCCTATACTGTTAGATATATTAGATCACTAAAAATAAGAATTTTTGGTTAGTTTTGCTTACAATTACAATAATACTTGAATTGGGAATTCAAAATCATATTTGCTGAATGAATAAAATGGAGAAAATATTTATAGTGTTTTAAGTATGACATATAAGTATGACAATTTATGTCACTTATAAATTGAGTAAAAGTGCTTAAGTTTATAAATTTCAATTATTTTTCTTTGATTGCTTTTATGCCTCTGACCTTTAGATTATTATAATCAACTATGTCATTGATAATAGTATCAATTTGTGCCATAATGTCTATAACAACCCTTTAACTATGCCAAATGGTTAATATTACAAGCAATTTCTTGTAAAATATTAGAAAATAAATCTCCTTTAAACTTATTTTAATTGCATATAATTTTCATGCAATGCTAGATTTTATTGCATTTATTTTATTTACTTTAAAATTGAATAGTTGCTGTACTTTGGAGTCTGAACAGGATAAAAGCAAACCTGGTCCAATGTTTTTAAGAGACAGTATCCAAAATCTAGTAGAACAAGTAGGAATCTTTCTTCTGAATTAATTCCCATTGACCATCTTCTGTACTATAGAGACGAAAGTCTGCATTTCAGCTTGTCTTTTGGACACACTAAGACTCTTTTATTGAGTTGAGAAATGTGTGCATATGAAATTGAAACTCCACTGACTGCAAGGAGACCCTGCCGAGGCCACATTTTGCTTCCTTTCCCGTGGTGTGCTACAGCTGATCTCAGCTGAACCACTTGTGATGCTTGTTACTGCGGCAGTGTCAATGAATTTAGAGTGCTAATCAATTAGCAGTAAATAGGTTTCTTTGTCAATTTGGAAGCATCCCAATGAAGGTAAAAAGAGAATGGGATAGAGTGATAAATAATTTACACTTGGAAGGAATCACTAATTTTGTCTACCTACTTGTAGGTTCTAAGTTTTTCATTGTTAAAAGGGAAACATGAGTCTAAGAACCAGAAAAATCATAATGTATAAATTAAATCTGTTAAAGAAAGATATGTAGATTTAACAGTGGGTTAACTTATCTCCTTCTCCCTGGATTTCACAACACACACTAAAATTACTAAACTACACATGACATTAACTCTCCTGAGCAGTGCTAGCATTTATCTTTTCTGTTATGTCTTATCTTTGTGCCTGGCCTAACATTATTTTTGTATATATCCTTTATGTTGTGTTTATTCTTCTTCACTAAGTCTATATGTGCATTTTTGGATCTCACCTTTTCCTTTATTATCCCATTGATATCTTGGAGACAGTGATTTGGATAATTGGAGCTCTGAGTGAGGATACTTTGTAGAGACTCCTGCTAAAAATTGTTACCATTCCTATCTAGTTTACCTAGTTCTGTCAAAATGTAGATAATAGAGGCCTGTCTTCCCAGCCCAGTATTTGAGACATGGGAACTCTGGTAGTGCTTCTATATCTGTTTTCCTACCAAAAGCATCTAGAGGTAGTGGACTCATGTGGTCTTTCCATTGCTAGAGTGCAACAACAGAGTCAGTTCACTTACCAAAATCTATCTTCTTGATCTTCTCAACTTGTTAAACTTCATTTCCTAATTTAGGACTTAATCATACCCATGGCCTCTTGGCTAATCTCAGGGTCACTATTATATTTTCCCAACCCTCTATTATATTTTCCTAACCTGTCAAATTATAAGTTTGATTTTTACAAATTGTCTTTACATTTTTGTATGTTTACTTTCCTTATTTAGAACACTCATTGGTGTCTAATGAAAATTGCTTCGAACTTGTAAATACTCATTCTATACATGTATTTCCTTCTGCCTTGAATTATATGCTTAGTTATGGGATTTGAATCAAATTGAAGAGTGAAAGCCACACACACACACACACACACACACACACATTCATGGATCCACTGGACTTGTTTCAATATCAGATCATTCTTATAGTTTTTGTTAGCTGACAGTTTTACGGATTAAAGTGTTGATTTTGGTCTCAGTAGAGGTGCAATAAAAAGAAATACCCACCAACCGTAAACACAGAGACAAACATCTGCAAGGCTTAAAATATTTTATATGAGATCAGTTAAGAAAACTGTGTCTTTTCACTCTAACTTTATTGTATTTCTATTCAAGTGTGCCTGTACTGAGAGGAACAAGAATTTTTCCTTGTCAGGCACTGGCAGAGCTTCTCAGGAAACACCTATATCAGGCTCCAAGCACTTGTTGGCATCTACTATAGTGTCTGGGTTTGGTAACTGTATATGGGATGGATTCCCAGGTGGGTCAGTCTCTGGATGGTTTTTCCTTCAGTCTCTGCTCCATACTTCGTCTCTGTATCTCCTCCCATGAGTATTTTGTCCTCTCTTCGAAGAAGGACCGAAGTATCCACACTTTGGTCTTCTTTCTTCTTGAACTTCCTGTGGTCTGTGAATTGTATCTTGGGTATTTGGAGTTTCTGAGCTAATACACACTTATCAGTGAGTGCATACCATGTATGTTCTTTTGTGATTGGGTTACCTCACTCAGGATGATATTTTCTAGTTCCGTCCATTTGCCTAAGAATTTCATGAATTCAATGTTTTTAATAGCTCCATTGTGAAAATGTATCACATTTTTAGTATCCATTCCGTTGTTGAGGGACATCTGGGTTCTGCCAGTACCTGACAAATACAGAGGTGAATGCTCTCAGCCAACCATTGAACTGAGCACAGGGTCCCCAATGGAGGAGCTAGAGAAAGGATCCAAGGAGTTGCAGAGTTTTCAGCCCTATAGGAGGAACAACAATATGAATCAACCAGTACTCTCAGTGACTTCAGGAACAAAACCACCAACCAGAGAGTACACATGGAGGGACCCATGTCTCCAGCCACATATGTAGTAGAGGATGTCTTTTTCAGACATCAATGAGAGGCCCTTGGTCCTATGAAAGCTAGATGCACGGGTATAGGGGAATGTCAGGACAGGGAAGCAGGAATTAATGGGTTGGTGAGCAGGGGGAGGGGGAATGGGATAAGGGGTTTTAGGAGGGAAAACCAGGAAAAGAGGATAACATTTGAAATGTAAATAAAGAAAATATCTAATAAAAATGAATTTTTCTTTGATATGATCAAAAGAATGTGAATGAAATACCTTCAATCTTGGCTTATTTGAGTGGCTACATGTTCTTAGCAGTTACTTCTATTGGTAAGCTATGAATAGTAGCCCAATCTTGGAAGGATATGGCCCTTCAAGAGGACCAGCTATTATAGGTTTTGTGTACATTAAATCTACAGTCTATCTTGACTTCTCTAGCCAATGGTAGACCACAAATTGCAGAGAGAACTGGGGATTCCTGCCCACCACAGAACTCTTGTGATATGTGTCTTTGCTATGAGTGGAAGCCTCGTAGATGTGGTCTGAATGCTTTCATAACAAATCCTCCTTTTCCTACCAGGAGCCAAGTCTTTAGCATGGACTCGAATCTCTGCACCCATCCCCTTGCCACCCGGTGTATTTATGCCAATAAAGCTCTTGTACATTGAATTCTGCCCTGGTGTCACTTCTCAGATCATGTGACATGGCATGTTCAAGGCTTTCACGGGCTGGTCTGTGGCTGATCTAGCTTTAAAGTGAGTTCATGTGACTCTAATATCATTTCCACACCAATTTCATATGCCTAGTGGTCTATCAACTAACCGGATCTTTTAACTCACATTTCATACCATGGTTACTTATTCTTTAGGTTTGCCAGGATTTGGTTACAGTTTCCCCTACTTCCTGATTTCAGAGAGTTGTGGATGGCCCTGGTCTTGTATTTTGATGCTAATTCCACTCCTGGAAGGGGCTACAGACAGGGAGTTAATCAGTATACAGGTGCCTTGTGAACCTTCTCCCCACTTTAACTTTTCAAATAAAGGCTAGAGCAGATGATTGGGTAATTGGGCAGGAGGAGGGAAGGTGAGGCTTAAAGGTTTTTCAGGGAGAAGAAAGGGGGAGGAGAGAGGATTGATGGATGAGTGGGGAGGATTGGCAGAGGAAGAGGAAGGATAATGGAGAGAAGCACATGGCTTGGAGAAACCACAAGTTATGTGGGATTTCATAGATGGGAGTAGAGGGTTGCAGTGGTAGATCTGCCCAATTTAGGCATATAGCTTGTATTCATATCGATTGAGTTGTGATTTCTTTAACTGGGTAATTTCGTTGAACATTTACCGCTACACCAGAGCCCTTTCATAATCTTCTTATCTACCACTGTTATTCCTATATAGATTTCTTTCTAAGGTCAAATTTGAAATCTGACAATGATAATAATTGATTATAGCTCAAATATATATCCCAGTAATGATAATCATGAGAAACTGGTGAATAGGTATTATTAATTTAAAAAGATTTTAAGATTAATCATTTGTTGAGAAATTTTAACTGTCTTGAAGAACTACAGGTCACTGATGAGGTAAATTTAATAGTACCCCAAATTTAAAAGCAAAATAAAATTTACATAATGTTGACAATAAAGGTTTGTGAAGCAATAGAAACTTCTAAATATATTAAAAATTGTTAAATTACTATATTAGGATTTTTTTTATTTTGTATTACTTTCTTACAATATACTGAGCTTTGGTCTGCTGAGGCTCAAAGTTCCAATGTTGCTCTGTGTGGAGATGTGGCTTGTCCATCTTAGGTAACTAGTATAAAGGAGGTTGGAAGAGTAAGCCTCCCAGACAAAAGGTTTGAAGCCTTGGAGTCCTTATACAAAGAGAAACCAGGAGCTCATTCTGTCTCTCTACCATTTAAATGTCTGTAAGAGAGTAGTGAAGTTCCCAGCAGAGGCTAGAGAGTTGATCTCAGACAGTTTCTAGAACTGTGAGTGACAATGACTGTTGTTTCAGCTGCTCTGTCTACTGTGATTTGTTCCAGCAGCCAGAGCTGACTAAGACAATATCGTTCTCACTACCAGTAGAGTTAGTTGCACTTGGTGTAATTTTGCTCCACCTTACCAGGGTGTGTGGGAGATAGTTTTGACTGCCACGCTATGGGAAATGCTGCTGAGGTCTCACAGGTCAGAGCCAGAGTCTCTGATAAGTTCATATATTGCATCTCACAGCCTCCTCCTTCCTTCACTGGCCCCTCTCCATTTACTGGTTGAAAATGTCTAAAATGATGAGGTTGTGGAACCGAAGGAACTCCAAAAAATGACCTTATGAAACCTTATGAAGGGATATAAGACTATGTTGTTAAACAGAAAGTGGTTTAAGAGGCATATTGAGAAGGCATATTATTAATAGGCATATAGTTTTGAATTTTTGGTGATATTTTAATCCTCTTAATAACATGATCTGTCATTTTTTTCTTCCTAAGCAAAATCTAACTTTATAAGGAATTTTATATTCTTTCTTTGGAAAGAGATCTCTGAGAACTGTATACACTTCATTCCACAGTTGTGAATTTATTACCATTGTTTAGAAATATAATTAAAACATACATAATGCTACTAAGTTTGGATCTTACTGTGATTTATTGGGTTCAAGGTCATAGTTTTATTTTCCAGTATACAATTATATAATCTAAACATGTCTAATAAAGCTTACTGAAGCTGAACATTTCTATAAGTGGACCACAATCCATTATTATTATACACGTAGGCAGGAGCTTTGGCCTCCTCAACATCCTTTCTTGCCCTATTGGAAAGATTTTCCTAAGCCTTTAAATAATGGAGTATTCATGGCATGGCATGGGTCCAGGGCTTTGCTTTAGCAGTTCACATAGCTGTCACCCAGAACTTAGCTGCACTTTAACCTTACTATGATAAATTAATTAGCATGTTATGCAAATTTTACCTGGAAATTTCTCAAATATTGGCCATCATACCATCATCTTGTTTTGGGCCTTCACCATTTTTCTAGCTGGATCATCCATTACTGCTTCAGAGTTTACATAGTTTCCAGCCTTGTCTACATGAATGCTTCAGTTATCTGTTCCACTGTGTCAGAGCATGTTGGGGTCATCCCATAGTTTTCTCACTTACTTTGGTAAAAACATATTCTTTTGAAGGAATCTCTAGTAGCAATAGTGTGTGTAATTCTGATACAACTCACTCCCCCTTAGACAAGTCTTTATTCTGTCCTTTATGTTCTTAGAGCCATATCCTCCTGTGACTAAGATGACTGAAACAATTTTTCCTTCAAAGGGGAACATGTTGGAATAGAATGGAACATCTACAGATATCTAATTATGCTAAGATAGTATATAGAAAGTAGTACTGTACCAGTCATAAGCTATGGGGTACTCCTGAGGTTTCAAGAATGTCTTATGTATGTCTGTCAATTCACCCAGTTACCCTGGTTTCAACATTTCTACATCTAGATGTTCGTTGACTTTCTCAAAACCAGAACCACAGTTACCACTGGTCTGAAGAGGTTTGCTAATGTTTCTGACATTCCTCTGACCATACCTTGTGACACTGAGCCAGTATTTAGAATAAGTGTATAAGGGTTTGTGTTGATGTGGGGACAGTGTTTTAGGAATACTCCTTTATGTATTTAAAGGGATTTTAGCTCAGTGTGAGGAGTGTTAATCCCTTCACTTTCCAGACACAGGTGTCTCCACAGAATTCATTACATCTGATGTTTGAACTTACATCAATAGGTCATTGCCACACTATTTAGTCTTACATTATACTCATTGACTTAGGAGATTTCAGATGGAAGGGTCCATATCTTATTGATTTATTGGCTAACACAAATCCTGGCATTAAGTGGCTTCCCAATAAGTGGCTAATAAATAAATGACTTGGTAGATGAACAAATAAAAATAACATTAATTTCCTCTCCTGATTCTCTTGGCCCCTCTTTTAACATTCTAAATTCAACCTAAGTGATCCTATTCCTTATTTTTTATTGGATATTTTCTTTAGTTACATTTTAAGTGTTATCCCCTTTCCTGGTTACCCCCTTCCCAGAAACCTCTATCCCATCCCTCCTCTCCCTGCTTCTATGAGGGTGCTCCCCCACCCACCCACTCCCACCTCCCCACCCTTGATTCCCCTACACTGGGGTATCTATCTAGCCTTCATAGGAACAAGGGCCTCTCCTCCCACTGATGCTCGACAAGGCCATTCTCTGTTACATATACAGCTGGAGTCATGTGTACTCCTTGGTTGGTGGCTTAGTCCCTGGAGGATGCTCTGGGAGGGTCTGGTTCATTGATCTTGTTCTTCTTATGGGGTTGCAAAGCCCTTCAGCTCCTTCAGTCCTTTCTTTAACTCCTACATTGGGGACCTTGCTCTCAGTCCAATGGGTGACTGTAAGTATCCCCCTCTGTATTTGTCAGGCTCTGGCAGGGCCTCTCAGGAGACAGCTATATCAGTTTTTAATCTTACATTGGATTAGTATATATTTCATAAAATTAACTAGATGGCTTTGTGGGTATTAAAGCTCTCAATGTAGGATGCACATGTAATAATGTCTCTTTCTTCACTTTTGGATCTTGGAAAGACCTTCTACACCCTTTGTGTCCACTGTCTCATTTTACAGATGAATCAGTGAGGCCCAGAGCAAGGCAGCAGAAGCTCTTGCCCTATTCTTTCCTACCCACACCTATGTTCTGACACATTTCCAAACCCCTGTCACAAGATTAATGTCTGGTTTTAGTGGTAGAGCTAGGCATAGAACACAGTAACTGTGCTGTATGTCAAAATGCTCTGTAGTTTTCCCTTGGAGTCAGACTCTGAGTTGAAGTTTTGCTTATAAAGGAGTATGAAAGACACCAACAGATAGATGTTTTGGAAGTGCAACAACAAAAACCAACCAACTGACCAGAATCACCACCACCACCACCCCTCCCCACCATCAATGCCCCAAAACAAAGCAGGATAATGAAAGGGAGGAAGAGTTGAGAAAATACTGTCACTAGTGGCAGGTAAGGGCAGCACCACTGGTTATTGCCAAAGTAAAGCTCTTTGTGAACAAAAGACATACAGTGATTTAATTTAAGGTTCAAGGAACCTTTACTTACTCACTTAGGAAAACACATGTTATATTCTAAGCTTGCTCAGTTTCAAGAAAGAGAACAGACATATGTACCTGTAGGCATGTTTTGATATTATGATTTGTCAATTTGCTATAGGTTCAAGAGTCAGAGTGACTCAGTGACCTTGGAAGGCTCCTCATGAATTAGCGCCACAGAGGTAAAACAAACTGAAAAACTGGAAGTGTCTCAGGAGTGACAGATTTCCCCTAAGGTTCCTGACTTGATTAATAGTTAACAGAAACAATCTTGAGATGGGCACTGGAGGCAGAAAAATGCAGGACTGGGCAGGGGAAAGCTGGCTTCCGTACTGTCCCATTGGATACCTCAGTAGTTCCAAGAGGGAGCCCCAGAGTCAGAGTGGTCTTGAAATGGACAGGACTTGCTGCTTTCTCTTGAAATGCTCTTCCACCTTAGAAAAGGTGAGATGTGTTAAGACTATTTGAGATGGTCCCAGAAGAACTTTGTATTGAAGGCTATGTGCTAAGAGCACTCTTAGCATCTAGGCAATGTCAGTGTCATCACCCCAAGTCTTCACTAGTCTCTGTTTTCATGTGGCAGTGAATGAGGGGACCAGTTTGATTCAAAAACCTTCAGCAGGTAGAAGAATGGTGACTTTATAGCCAGCAGTTAGGTCTTAACACCAGTTCAAACTTGCACAATGATCATAATGATGTTGAAGAGCAAATGTAGATCATAGACCTCTGAAAATTTTTCTATAATCTTCCAGAGATTTCCAGGATGTGACATATCATCTTACTTATTATACTTCTGAGGAAGTGAGGAGAAAGATGAAGGCAAATCGTTGCCATTGTGTGGAGAAATTTAGCTAGCTCCTTTAGTATTTATTGATATTTTTCAATTTTTCCTTGATTTGTCAATATATATTAACATAAGATATTATTACATTATAAAATAAAATCTTATGACTAGTGAGAATTTGTGAAATATAATACAATAGTTTCATAGATTTTTCTTAAAAAATTTAAAGTCTAGTTATTTCTCTGTCTTTCTCATATATATATATTATATATATTATATATATTATATATTATATATATTATATATATATAAAACTTTGATTTTTAAAACAAGTTTTAGTTACTAATGTTCTTTAAAAATTGCTCAGTACACTTCTATTGGTATAATTTTGCAAAGTAATTTATGAACATTTTGTTCTTCCTATGGCATATATTTTTTAGGTCAGTTTTGTTAATTACATTTTTTATGGGAAGAAATGTTTTATTTATACTTTCAAAGTCTTAACATAGACTCTTAGTAGTAGTCCAATTACCTCTGTACTTTGGTATTTCTTTCTAAATTGTAAATGCTTGTGCTAAGATTTTAGTTCAAATTATTCTTTAATAGAGAATAGTGTTTAATTTATTACCTTACTTGGAGGGATTAAATCTACTTTAAAAATTTTAAGCTTAAATTATTAACATCTATTCTAAAACAA
The DNA here is from genome assembly GCF_947179515.1 of Apodemus sylvaticus. Taxonomy (NCBI): domain Eukaryota; kingdom Metazoa; phylum Chordata; class Mammalia; order Rodentia; family Muridae; genus Apodemus; species Apodemus sylvaticus. The sequence continues at coordinate 40,792,852 of NC_067479.1, forward strand.
AGAATCAGCTTCTTTCTTCCTATTTTCTTAAGTTGCCTTTCTGTATTTCAATTCCTAATTTATGGAATGAAATATGTGATATTTCCACTTTCTACTTTCCTCTTTATCCCCACTCCTACCCCTACTCTTTATGATTCGAAAGCAAAGAGTTTTCAAAGCTATGCAGCAGTTTTTTGAATAGTGTTGGTCATTTTTCCAAATCTTTGAACACCTTTCTATAATTATTATTTTTAAATAGCAAGCTATTTTGAGATGAGATGAATAAATCTTTCAAACACTTAAAATATTGGTTTAACTGTTTGGCATTTAACTCATAATTTCAGCATTTCTTTCAAAGTAGTCATGGAACTGTATTCTGAAACTTCTGAAGTGTTTTGCATTTGTACTTTGAAAAAGTTCCACGAACATTAAGAAAAGTATATTTACCTTTTATGTATGTAACTCAGCATAAACCTTTCAAATTTATCTTTTTAAATAGCTACATATTAAAAGGAGCTAGTACTGTGGTATGCTTCCCTCCGAACCACACATTAGGCACAGACCATACACAATCACCAATTTCCAAACACAAAGCAATTCTTTATTAAGAAAGGCAAAGAACAAGGTGGCTTAGTCTGCATCAGGCAAACAGTAGCAACTAGCTTTGCAAGGGTTAATTTTAGCACAGGGTGGGGTGGTGTGGGAGGGAGGAGGTTTATGTTAGGATGGGCTGGGTTGTCATTCGTAGCTTAATTAGAACAGCTAAATGGAGGGGATTTTTGATTGGTGGACCTTGATATTTTGCTAGGTGGACCTTGGTGATCTGTTCCAGAAAGGAGTGAGAGCATATGGCTAAATAAGGGAATAGACCTTGGTGGGCAGCTTTGGGAATGTAAGCTAATGATTTAGCAAGGGAGAGGGAAGGGAGAAGGGCAGGACCTGTCTGAGCCACGTTTGCCATGCTTGGGCCGGCTAGAGCCCTTCAGATATTTTTATATCTAATTTACTTATCCAAGCCATGAATTGGATAAATTCTAATCTCCCTTTTTCTCCCTAGTCCTCTTGCTGTATTTTTGTCTTATATGCTTGAAAATATATTAAATGGTATAAGTTTTCATGATTTCAGTATCATTATTATGGGTTGTTTCTTGAAATAACAATAAAATTACACATATCTTTATTTTTTTGTGTTGACTGCTGAGCTTTTGCTAATAACATGCCTTCACTGTCACTTCTAGTTTGAGTGTTACTAGTGCCTACTTGTCCAAACATTTACTTTAAGTTCTTGTCATCTTGTTTTAGAGAGACCTATTGCTGTGAGATATTTCCTATAGTCAAATCTGAGACTTGTCTTCTAGCAGGAGTGTTTACTATTCTAACTTTTAGTTTCATCTCACTTTCTCATTCTATTGAGAGATTTTTATGTTCCACTGCTTGCACGGTTTACTTATTCAAAAATCTCTATTGCTTTTTAATGTATTTGTTGTTGTTTTTTGAGACAGTTACTCTGTATGCTGTTCTGATCTCCTGGAACTCACTATGCTATTGGGCTGGCATCATCCCAGAGATTCAGTTGTCTCTACCTCCCAAATCCTGGGACTAAAGGCAGGTGTCACTGTGACTAGCTTTCAGCCATCTTTTTAATTACAGAGCATGTATTCATCTTATTTTAATACTTAGCAACATGAAAGTGAAATATGTTGGGAACCAGAGAGGTTGGCTCAACACCCCCATCTGAGCTTTTTGCACAGGTTTCTTGAGAGCAAAACATCCCGTGGCTTAGCTTGATTCCTGCCTTCCTGCCCGGTGTGGTACAGAATTCCCAGGTGCCTGACCTATGACTATAATTGATTTTTCCTGTTCCCTTCCCTGGCCTCTAGTATATATATTGCTAGTCTCTCAGTAAAGCTTTGGCATTCTCCTTGCAGAATGACCCATGTCTGTGGTTTTTGTCAATCCCCCAGGCCTACGCCCGATACTCGGTACCGTGGCAGTGTGGGCACTGTCAGAAATAATACAGAAAGAACACTTTAAAAATGCCTTTAAATTGTCTTTTTAATCCTTTTTAAAGCATATATCTCTTTCTTGCCACTTTAGTGCTCTTTTGATGTCATGGTTTTTCTCATATCATGGTTTGAACTGAAAGGTTGTGATTAAATTATATTTTAACATTACGTACTTTTCAAACACTTTTGTACCTACTGTTTGTTTTACAAATGGCTTCAGTTGGAATGAATTTCTATCACCCTCCCTTTTTCCTCTCTCATTGCCTCCATCCTCCCCTCTTTCCTGTCTTTTTCCTCCCTCCCTCCCTCCTTCCCTCACTCCTTCCCACCCTCCCCCTTTTTCTTTGTTCCTCCTTTTTTTTCCTTGTAATTTGCCCATTTTTGGTTCCCTTTAAATTAGATCTCGCAAACAATTAACATTTCCTGGGAGACCACTGTGGGAAAACTTTCTGATCATCTTTTTTGTTACTAAAACCAATTTTCTTATCCCTCATTTCTTGAATCATAACTTAACAAAGATTTTCATTGCAGTTTTTCTGTTTCACAAACATTTAAAATTTTGGATCTTATTCATAATATTTTCTAGTTTAATAGTGTGGAATAGACTATGGTCAGCTTTACACATTTTCCTCTGAAACGGAAGATCCTGGATGTCCGGGCTCAGGGGTTCTTTTTCACTCTTTTTAATTGAAATTCAAGTCTTCACCAAAATGTGATGAGAACATAGAAATGACAAGGAACTTCCTTGGGAAATTTCCTTGATTTTTTTTTTATAACTCTAAAAATAATATGGACGGTTTTTAATCTGCTGTGAAAATACAGGAAATCTTTACCATGTTAAATATTCCTTGTTCTTCTATACTGCTCATTTTTCATTGCATATTATTTCTTCAATTCTTTTCTGCCAAGGAATCATTTGCCACTTTCTGATGTGTTACTGTAACTTTACTTTCTTTCACTTGAATCATCTTTAACTAACTACAACCTCCCCCCTTTGCCCTGTGTGTTTTTGAGTTTTTTCTCAGGTTTGTTGTTTAAAGAATGCTCATAAAACCATGCTCATGCTTTTTTATATACCTGAAGTTGCTTATTCCTTCATAATGATATATATTGAGTGAATGATTTAATAATCTTAGAGCTTTATACCATTTGATTTTCCTTTTTCCTTGTTTGTCTCCTGTAGTCCATTGCCTTTGCCATTAAAGACTACCATTATATTACTTTGCAGAGTCCATGCTACTTGAATTTTGTGAGGAATAAAATTTTTTTCAAACAATAAAGAACCTATTATTTTATATAATAGATATTTCTCTTTTTATTTTCTTAATGTTTTTATTTTTTATTACCAAATATAAGGACTTATTTTTATTATATTTTTGAATTCCCTTTACATCCCAATATTGATCTTTCCTCTCCTGGATGCTTGAATCTCAGAAGGGAAAACATACTTCTCAAATTTGTTTTTGTTTTTTTTTTTTTGTCTTAATATTTAGTTTCCCTCTTTTAAATTATGGTCTTCATATGTGCTCTTTCTTTCTTTCTTTCACTTATTTATTTATAATTTTTTTTTGTTAAACTCTTGAATAAGAATGTGTCCCAATAAGATATTTACATGCAAATGCAATTGGTATTTTTTTTGGATCATCCCCATATTTGTGTCTAACAGATTTATAGAACCTCCAGATTTTAAACCGGAAGCAAGTGTTAATCGGTGGAGCCTCTGATATTCACTGTCTTCCGACATCTTTATGTAATGGCTTTGAAAGACTCATTTCCTGATCCAGTGACATGGCATTGTTGTGATCCAGGGAATACATTTCTGAGTAACTGAAGCAGTCTTCAGTTCTAGCCAGGCCAAAGGCAGCTAATAAACCATCTACAATGTTCTTATTGCCCTCAGATCTCTCAAGTCGGTTCCTTCTCTACAATTGCATGGAGGTCCCCTGAGGTTGCACATCACATTTTGATGAATGGTCCATCCTAGACACATTTATGGTTTCATTTCCTGGTGTATTTACTCTGCAGAAGGTAAAGAGAGGTAATATATTCATATGGGCATTGGTCATAGAAGGATAAACAGGATGCTGGCATCACAACTCTCGCTAGAGCAGAAGGCAAATCACAAACATACAGGAAATCTGTTAGGAATGTCTCCAAGAGATAGGGATAGAAGTTAAACATTGATCTAAACACAGAAGCAGAAATCTGACATTAATCCTGTAGTTTCTAAATCATGGAATGCTTTGAAAAATCTAAGGGAGTTTAAGGCACTATAGCCATTACAGCAATTCCTCAAGCATCTTAGAAGTATTATAATAATTTGCTGACAGATATAACCATACCTTTGCCTCCAATGTGGCCTTCCTCATAAGATGCTTATTTAAATGCATTTGCTGTCTTTGTCTTTGCTTTATGGTTGGGAAGAGACCTCATGACCAAGCCAACTATTTTGAAAGAAACATTCAACTGGGGGCTGGCTTATCCTTTCAGAGTCTTATTCCAATATCATCATGGTATCATCATGGCAGGAAGCATGGTGCCAGTAGGAGTATTGCTGGAGAAGTAGCTGAGAGCTACATCTGATCTGCAGAAACACACACACACACACACACACACACACACACACACACATATACACACACACATACACACACACACATATACACACACACATATACACACACACAAATACACACACACACATACAGACACACACAGACACACACACAGACACACACACAGACACACCCACAGACACACAGACACACACACACAGACACACACACACACACACAGAGAGAGAGAGAGAGAGAGAGAGAGAGAGAGAGAGAGAGGATGGAATGGGCTTTTGAAAATCTAAACCCTCCTCCAAATAATGCTACTCCCTACTGACTGTGCATTTAAATATTTAAGCCAATGGAGGTGCTCTTAGTTACCCACTGAATAGTGGAGATAAAACAGTGGCCTGCTCTAAGTTTTAAAAACTTCTTTATTGTAAAATACAACATGTAGGCCATAAACTATAATATTTAAAATACTTCGAAGAGAATAAATCGATATTGAAGAACTTTCTCCAAATTAACATGCCCTGTGCCATGGTTTTTTTTTTTTTTGTTTGTTTTTTGTTTTTTTTTGTTTTGTCTTATTTTTGCCTGTATTCTTTGGCCCTCTACCATAATGTAGCTGTGTATCTCATACTTTCCTGTGTGATTCCTATCCTATAGGAAACACAAATATGGCCAAAGCACCACTGACTTGAAATTATGGACTTGAGACTAAAAGTGTTGTGCAGTGGTAGAGTACTTCCTTGCTTTGTGTCCAAGGTCCTCAGTTTGATTGCCAACACTGAAAAAAAAAAAAAAGAAAACGGCAGCAACAGGGATAGAAACTATGGATGTGAACTCTAACACTGGTATTTCATTAGTTATTATTAAACCATTCTCCTAACCTCTGTGAATATAGTTTTTCCCAGGAAAATGTGTTCTTCTGATTAAATGTAATATATAGCGTGAGAAAGCTTATGCCTTAAATGCTAAAAACTTTTGTATTCATGCATATTTTTTATTTCCTATGGCATTCAAACACCTCATATTTGATCATAATTTAAAGAACAACACATTGCATTATAAAACACTTGACAACTGAGTGAGCACATTTAGAACTCGCTAGATTTCTTTTAAGTAGCTGGAAATTCTTTTCCCTAAAATGCCAGTTCTATCCATGCTTTGTTCCTTCTAAGTCTGTGTTCTTAACAAGCACACATCCACAGACACATCCAAAGATTACAGTCCTCCCAGAGTGTAACAGAGTAACATAACTCATCTTAGGACATTTAAGAAATTATAGAGGAGTGTACACCCAGAGGCAGTCTGGGAGCTCTCAGTGCGGCTTGCTTCTGCTGCCCAGAGCTTGGGTCCCAGTCCTGAGGCCTCAGGCGGGAGCCCTCAGCTCAACTCTCTCCGCTTCCGGATCCAGATCAGCCTGGGCGGCGGCACCACATCTCCAGGCCCTGCAAGAGGCTAGAGGGGCTTCCGGGTGGCCAGCAGGGAGAAGTCGGTGTGCTCCGGTGAATCCAGCGGGCCCCAGCGGGAGCCTTCGGGTGCCTGCTTCGGGATCTGAACAGCCTGGGCAGCAGCACCCTGTCTACAGTCAGTGCAGGAGGTAAGCTGTGCACCAGAAGCCAACTGGGAAGGGGCAGCTTGCACTGGTGAGTCCAGCACTGACAAGACCAACTAACACCAGTGAGAACTAGATGGCAAAAGGCAAACGCAGGAAAGTCATTAACAGAAATCAAGGCAATATGGCAACATCTGAACCCAATTATCCTTTACCAGCATGTCCTGGATACCCCATCACCCCAGTAAAACAAGATTTGGTCATGATGCTGGTACAGGAACACATGAAGGACATACTTAAAGAAATTCAGGAGAAAATGGATCAAAAGTTAGAAGCCCTTGCAAGGGAAACACAAAAATCACTGAAAGAAATCCAGGAGAATACAAAAGCCAGTAATGAGGAAACAAAACAAAACAAAACAAAACAAACAAAAAAAAAAAACACTTAAAGAAATACAGGAGAACTTTGGTCAACAGGCTGAGGTCATGAAAGAGGAAACACAAAAATCTCTTAAAGAATTACAGGAAAGAACAAACAAGCAAGTGAAGGAGCTAAGCAAAACCATCCAGGATCTAAAATCAGAAGTAGAAACAACTAAGAAAACTCAAAGGGAGACAACTTTGGAGATGGAAAGCCTTGGGAAGAAATCAGGGGACATAGATGCAAATATAAAAAACAGAATACAAGAGATAGAAGAAAGAATCTCAGATGCTGAAGATACCATAGAAACCATGAACTCAACAGTTAAAGAAAATGCAAAATGCAAAAAGCTTGTAACCCAAAATATCCAGGAAATCCAGGACACAATGAGAAGACCAAACCTAAGGATTATAGGCATAGATGAGAGTGAAGATTTACAACTTAAAGGGCCTGCAAATATCTTCAATAAAATTATGGAAGAAAACTTCCCTAACCTAAAGAGAGAGATGCTCATGAATATACAAGAAGCCTACAGAACTCCAAACAGACTGGACCAGAACAGAAATACTTCCCGTCACATAATAATCAAAACACCAAATGTTCTAAACAAAGAAAGAATATTAAAGGCAGTAAGAGAAAAAGGCCAAGTAACATATAAAGGAAGACCTATCAGAATCACAGCAGACTTTTCACCTGAGACTATGAAGGCTAGAAGGTCCTGGCCAGATCTCATGCAGACTCTAAGAGAACACAAATGCCAACCAAAACTACTATATCCAGCAAAACTCTCAATCACCATAGATGGAGAAACTAAGATATTTCATGACAAAACCAAGTTTACCCAATATCTAACCACAAACCCAGCCCTACAAAGGATAATAGGAGGAAAACACCAATACAAGGAGGGAAACTTCACCCTGGAAAAAGCAAGATAGTAACCTTTCATCAAACCCAAAAGAAGTTAAGCAATCAAATTTAAAAAATAACGTCAAAAATGATAGGAAGTAACAATCACTATTCCTTAATATCTCTTAACATCAATGGACTTAATGCCCCAATAAAAAGACACAGACTAACTGACTGGATATGTAAATAGGACCCTACATTTTGCTGCTTACAGGAAACACACCTAAGGGTCAAAACAAACACTACCTTAGAGTAAAAGGCTGGAAGACAATTTTACAAGCAAATGGTCTCAGGAAACAAGCTGGAGTAGCCATTTTAATATCAGATAAAATTGACTTTCAACCCAAAGTCATCAAAAGAGACTCTGAGGGACACTTCTTGCTGGTCAAAGGAAAAATACAACAAGAAGAACTCTCAGTCTTGAACATCTATGCTCCAAATGCAAGGGCACCCTCTTTCGTAAAAGAAACTTTATTAAAACTAAAAGCACACATTGCACCTAACACAATAATTGTGGGTGACTTCAACACTGCACTTTCCTCAATGGACTGATCAGGAAAACAGAAACTAAACAGGGACACAATGAAACTAATTGAAGCTTTGGACCAATTAGATTTAACAGATATATATATATATATATATATATATATATATATATCTGTTAAACATTCTATCCTAAAACAAAAGTATATAGCTTTTTCTCAGCACCTGATGGTAGCTTCTCCAAAATGACCATATAATTGGTCACAAGACAGACCTCAACAAACATAAGAAGATCGAACTAATCCCATGCCTCCTATCAGATCACTATGGAGTAAAAGTGGTCTTCAATAGCAACAAAAACAACAGAAAACCCACATACATGTGGAAACTGAACAATATTCTACTCAATGATACCTTGGTCAAGGAAGAAATAAAGAAAGAAATTAAAGACTTTTTAGAACACAATGAAAATGAAGACACAACATACCCAAATCTATGGGACACAATGAAAGCAGTGCTAAGAGGAAAACTCATAGCCCTGAGTGCCTCCAAAAAGAAAATGGAGAGAGCATACATACCAGCTTAATGACACACCTGAAAGCCCTGGAACAAAAAGAAGCTATTTCACCCAGGAGCAGTAGAAGGCAGGAAATCATCAAACTCAGGGCCGAAATCCATCAAGTAGAAACAAAGAGAACCATACCAAAAATCAACAAAACCAGGAGCTGGTTCTTTGAGAAAATCAACAAGATAGATAAACCCTTAGCCAGACTGACCAAAGGGCACAGAGAAAGTATCCAAATTAACAAACTTAGAAATGAAAAGGGAGATATAACAAGGAAAATGAGGAAATCCAAAAAATCATCAGATCCTACTACAAGAGCCTGTACTCAACACAACCGGAAAATCTGGAGGAAATGGACAATTTCCTTGACAGATACCAAATACCAAAATTAAATCGGGACCAACTAGACCATCTAAACAGTCCCATAAAGCCTAAAGAAATAGAAGGAGTGATAGAAAGTCTTCCAACCAAAAAGCACAGGACCAGATGGCTTCAGTGCAGAATTCTACCAGACCTTCAAAGAAGAGTTAACACCAATCAATACTCTTCAAACTATTCCACAAAATAGAAACAGAAGGAACACTACCCAATTCCTTCTATGAAGCCACAATTGCGCTGATACCAAAGCCACACAAAGATCCAACACAAAAAGAGAACTTCAGACCAATTTCCCTTATGAACATCGATGCAAAAATACTCAATAAAATTCTTGCCAACCGAATCCAAGAAGAACACATCAAAATGATCATCGACCATGATCAAGTAGGCTTTATCCCAGGGATGCAGGGTTGGTTCAATATACGGAAATCTATCAATGCAATCCACTACATAAACAAACTCAAAGAAAAAAACCACATTTCATTGGATGCTGAAAAAGCATTTGACAAAATTCAGCATTCTTTCATGCTTAAAGTCTTGGAAAGAAGAGGAATTCAAGGCCCATACCTAAACATAGTAAAAGCAATATACAGCAAACCGGTAGCCAGCATCAAACTAAATGGAGAGAAACTTGAAGCAATCCCACTAAAATCACTAAACTAGACAGGGCTGCCCCCTTTCTCCTTATCTTTGCAATATTGTACTTGAGGTACTAGCTCGAGCAATTTGACAGCATAAGGAGGTCAAAGGGATACAAATTGTAAAGGAAGAAGTCAAACTATCATTATTTGCAGATGATATGATAGTCTACCTAAGTGACCCAAAAAACTCCACCAGAGAACTCGTACAGCTGATAAATAACTTCAGCAATGTGGCTGGTTGCAAAATCAACTCCAGCAAATCACTGGCCTTCCTATACTCAAAGGATAAGCATGCTGAGAAAGAAATTAGGGAAATGACCCCCTTCACAATAGCTACAAACAGTATAAAGTACCTTGAGGTGACTCTTACCAAACATGTGAAAGATCTGTATGACAAGAACTTCAAGACTCTGAAGAAGGAAATCGAAGAAGACCTCAAAAAAATGGAAAAATCTCCCATGCTCATGGATCGGCAGGATTAATATAGTTAAAATGGCCATTTTTCCAAAAGCAATATACAGATTCAACGCAATACCCGTCAAAATCCCAACTCAGTTCTTCATTGAGTTAGAAAGAGCAATTCTCAAATTCATCTGAATAACAAAAAACCCAAGATAGCTAAACTATTCTCAACAACAAAAGATAGTTTTCCTAAATACTGGAGAATTATATAATGAACAGGAGGGAAGAAATAGGGGGAAGTGTCACTCTTTTGCAGAGTCAGTAGGCTTTTTTTTTTTTTAATCAAGCATGAGTCAGCTAACCATCTTCAGATGCAACTGGCCCTAAGAGAATTCTTACACTTACATTTGGAAATAGTTAAGTCTATCATGCTATGAAAAATGAGAATTTAAAGTTTGAAGTTTTGCTGTGTGTTGTCATTGTTCTGAGAAAATGCAAGCGTGTACACATGTGCTGGTACTCGACTCTCCACTTTAGGATGTGTGTGCTAAGTGAAACGAGCTGTCCCTCATAGCCGCTCTTGAAACAGTCCTGTCCTGTTTGATTCTTTAAATCTCTGGCACTTGTTGGGCTTAAAAAAAATCACTCAGGGTACTTTTGAAGGAGACCCCACCCAAAGCCAGAGTCCAGTGCTGAACAGTTATCTTCCATTTTTTTTTTTTTGGTCAAATACTTCCTCTCCATTTCTTCTTCCTTCCTTTCTGGCCACACAGACCTTTATCTGGCAGTAGAAAGGAAAACACATCTTAAGAAAGTGTTGGCAAAGGATTCAGTTCCCCACATCAGAGCTCTGCTTCTCCTGGGACCTCATTATTTCTTTGTGGTCCTTGCCCAGCAAATTAGGTCTGTCCTCTTGGTCCTCCCCTTGGTCCTCCCCTCTGGCTTTTTTTTTTTTCCAGTCTTTTGCTCCAGGACTGGACTCCTGCAGTTGGCTAGAATGTACAGATTTTCCAGCCCTGGGCAAATCCCTCAACATTCTAATTGTATTTCTAATGTTTAAAACAACATGTTAAAAGTGCCACATTTTCAAAAATGTGTTCTTATGAAAGAGAAGAATAAAACCCCAGCCATCACCGAAAACAAGGGAGCCTAGAGCTTCTTATGCCTGGAGAATTCCTTAAGACTGGAAGACCACTGGGTCACACAGATTTGGGAAAGTTTGAGTTTCTGTTAAGTTCAAAACAAACAAGGCAGGAGGAGGGGAAAAACTGTGTGGACAAATGTCACCAGCAGCCTGAAACCAAAGAACACATTTAAAAACCCTGTCTGCTCAGGTGAAACTTGACAGGCGGCACCCTGAAGGTGGCTTGGACCTGTTCGGCTTGCCCTGCCCTGTGGCCCCTGATGTTCATAAATTTTCCTCCAGCAGATGGGTCAGGTGGTGTCTGGACATAGCATGCTCCCCCCATTTCCAGAGCCTTTGTACCACCTTGGAGGCAGGCCGGAGGCTCATTCTCAGTGGAGGCTGTTTTTTTTCCCTTGTTCCTGCTTGTCACTGCTGGTGCAGAACCACCTCTGTTCATCATTCTCTTTTAATCTGGCTCAGTGATGAAAAAGACCTATAGGGGCCTGCCTGGCAGGTGAAGCATCCAGATGCTAAATCTCCAGCATTAATTTTGCTGGCAGTGGCTTCTGGGACTAAGCTCCTTTCCCCTGCCTTGGCTGGCTGGCAGACCAGGTTAACACCTTATGGTCCAAAAGGTTTATTTGATGTGTCAAATTAGCAGTCCGGTTCTCATGGCAGGAAGAGCCACATGGCTAATCCTTTTGATATGAAAAACATCTACATTTAAACATTAGAGTCTTGAAGTTTGATCAGAGTCTATGTACCTTGAGGGACAAAGAACAGTGCCTGGGGATGGTAAGTGACATGTGCTGATCAGTGTCCATGTTTATCTAAAGAGAGGAAAGGCAGAACCTAGGAAAAATGTCCCTACCAGTGGATTGATATATGAATGGAAATATTACTCTAGATGGCAGCGATTAGATGCCTCTCCCGCTGTTGTCAATGTGTGTGTATGTGCGTGTGCATACACACACACACACACACACACACACACACAGAGAGAGAGAGAGAGAGAGCACCTCTTCTCATTCTCGTGTCACTAATTTTTTTTTTTTTTTTTTTTTTTTTTTTTTTTTTTTTTTTTTTTTTTGTAAAACTATATTCCTTGTCCTCAAACGTCAGGAACAAAATTTATAGTCAGACTCTGCCTTCATGAAATCTTGCCTCCACTGTGACATTTTTTTTTTTTTGGATGTTGTTGTTGTGGGAAAGTTTACGACTGAGTGTCTGCAAGCAACAGTACTTTTGAAAGGGGCCCTAAATATTAAACTCATTTCAAGTGTGACTTGAGACTCAGGCAGACTGCAGGAGCAGTGACAATTTATTACTCTTCTGAAGCCCTAAAGCAGAGTAAATATAGATTTGCCACTGATAATATGAGAACAACAGATCAATTTGATTTTAAGTAAATCCTTCCCCCAAAAGCTAGAATTTGATTAATCCATGGAAGCTCACTGGAATCACTTGAAACTAATCGAAACACACAGGAGTTCCTCTTCGCTCATTAAATGCACCTGGCTCAAGAAGAGACCCTTCCAAACTATCTGTTGGTGCAGAATGTGATAATTTGTTAAGCTTAGATACCCTGTATTTAGGTTTAAAGAAGTTGCGAGGCCTACGGAAATTTACCCATCATGGATGCAGGAAACAGCAGCCGAATCTGAGTCTCGTAATAGAATTCAACGTGTGCCAAGATGACAGTTTGTAACAGTTCTCCAGAACCCAGAAACCCTCAGCCAATTTAATTTGCACGTGTCCTAAGGACAAAAAAACCATACAAGCTTCAGAGGAATGTCATAATGCCTTAGTGTCACCTAAACCTTACTAGCACTTGGAGTTTGCTGGCTGCTTTTTGTGCTGTCTCAGAGAAACATCTTGAAACATTCATGCATTCCAAAAATACTTAAGAGTAGTGAAGATCAACTTAATTTTTCAGAAAGGGAAACCTAGGAAAACAGGATGAGATGTATCATCATGCCAGGAAATTACAGTCAGGAAAATCTAGAAGGGGAATCTCCATAGAATCACCCGATATGCCGTATATCTGAGAATTCTCGATTAGGCAACTTGGTAAAAAATGTACTGAGCTCTTAGGCCTCACTCTTTGCAGGGCGCTGTGATATGCGGTCTTTGCTGCTTAAAGAAGTCAACGGTAAGCACATGATGCCCACTTTCAGGCGACAAACACAAGGAATAGTAAGTGACCTTATGTCAACAGTACATTGATAAGAATTCTGTGTGTGAGCCTGGGGTCAGGATCATGTCAATTATTGCCCAGTATGGGTTTCTCACTTCCTTATTCTGATGTAAGCCCTTGAGTACAGTGGATGTAGAAAGTTGAAAGCCTGCTTGCATCTCTTTTTAGAAAGTGACTACTAACTATAATGACTTTTTCAGTTAGGAAGTTAAAAAAAATAGACTTTAGTTCTATTCCCATTCATAGACTCTGACAGTTAATTTATTATTTTTCCCAAGATACAGCCATTATTCCGTTTATTTTAAGTAATAATGATGGCAATGATATTAAGTCCATTAAGTCAAAGGGTTGAAAAATGCCCATAGAATGGCCGACTCTTCCTATTTAGAGCTGATTTTATTCCAGAGAATTTGATAAGCATTCTTTTATAGGGCTATTCTTGAGTTAAGTGGGTATTTTCTGAAAGAGCCATGGAGTTCTGATTCTATTCATCTGAAAAAAAAAAGAAATGATTTATGCACAACTGCATATAAATGATATGCACGCTATATTCCCATGTGTCCCAGAGCTCTACTGCTTCTTAATATTGCTTAATAAAATTGAAGATGAAGGGTTTTTTTATTATTATTAAAAGGTCTTACTTTGCTTTGCAAAATAAATAATAGTTCCAGGTAGTTTTTATTCTGCTATAAACTTCATTATAACTTTGGGAAATTTTATGGAATCATGTTGCCTCCTCCACTTTAAGGTGAGGTATGGAGTAACACATTGCATTTTCTTCTAATCCTTTCACCACGGAAATTTTCCACTGAGGAAAGTAATCACAGGCACTGGATGTGACACTGTGCCTTGGCCATTACTAGAAAGTAAGTGTCACTGAAAATGTTGACTAATGATTTTTTCCCAGTGAATTATGAGGCCTGTAATCAAACCGTATCAGTCCGCTGCTCTATCAGATCTAGTTAACTAACAATTTTCACCACTATTAATCCCAGGCTGAGGTTCAGTGCTTTGGATTGAAGCTCTGACCCATGTAGAAGAAATAAAATACTGAACATTAGTGCATTTTGAGGAAGATTCTGGATCAACAAGGCTGAGCCTTCATAGGCCAACAATTCAGAGAGATGTATAGGCTCTGAATTAATTCACAGTGACCTGTGCACCTTGAAGGTTCAACCATCCAAGGCTTGTTAGAAGTATTTAGGTTACATTATGCTGCCTAAGTGAGTGGATGAAACTGGGAAGCTGATTCTAAACCATAACCTCCCTCCTCCTCTCCTGCTGGGAGCATACTGATGGTGCATATCAGGAAGATGGCAAATCTCATTACCGAGGCAATAGCTTTATCTTGCTAAGGGAGAACACTCAAGGCAATACTTCTGCCTTGGTGATGTGACTTACAGCCAGTTTCAGGTATGGATTGCTGACCTGTATTTCAAGCCTTCATTTGAATGTATTCTTTGGGTATATGCCCAGGAGAGGCATAGCAGGTTCCTCTGGAAGTGTCTAAAGACACATTCTCCATTATGTTCATAGCAGCCTTATTTATAATAGCCAGAAGCTGGAAAGAACCCAAATGTCCCTCAATGGAAGAATGGATACAGAAAATGTGGTATATTTACACAATGGAATACTACTCAGCAATTAAAAACAATGAATTCATGAAATTTTTAAATGTATTGATCCAAAGATTCTGTTTCCTTGATTGTGATCTCCTGGTGTTTTACACTTCTCTGCTACTATTTACCATGGTGACATTTTATTGTTATTTTAGCATTAAATTTTGTTTTTGTTTTTGAGTGTGTGTATTTGTGTGTGTTTGTATGTGCAGTGTGTGTGTGTGTGCAGTGTGTGTGTGTGTGTGTGTGTGTGTGTACAGGTAGCATTTGCTCTTGCATGTGAATGTGGAGACGAGAAGAAACCAACCTAGAGTGTTGTTCTAAAATGACTTTCACTTTGCTTGAGACAAGGTCTTTTACTGGGCTATATCCTGATAACTAGGCTGGAAGAACTATCCTGCTCGCCTCAGATATCTGACCATCTCTTCCTCTTCAGCACTCATATTGCACAGCCACATTGTGATGTTTGTCTTTTTCACCTGAGGGGCTGGAGATGACCCTCAGGTCCCCATGTTTGCACTGAAAGCGTTTTGTCAGTTAAACTGTCTTGCAGGCCAAATGTTTTCTTCTTACTTTTAGATTTAATGGTAGATATGATAATGTTTATTCTGGAACATTAAAGGTTAAACTACCCTTTATATAGAACATATCCTAAATATAACCTTTTTTTAAAAAGTTAGTGGGTTTCCATGATAAATGATATCATTAACTATCCTTCAAAACACATAGATATAATATGAAATAATAATATTAAAATCCTCTTATATCAAATGAGATAATTATATATTTATGATTTCCCCTTTGTTAAAAGTACATATTCATGATATTCAACAGGTATTAATGACAAATTTATTCTAAATGTCCTTAGCTTAAAGCTGAAAATGAATTCTCATAAAGGAAATTTCTCCCCAAATGTATCAATTTATGTTGGATTATATTGTATCTCTTTTTAATGTCCTGTTTTGGTATTTTTACCCATGATGTCACTATTGTTTTAGCCAAAAATGCACAGAAGTATTTTATTCTATAGAATAAATTTCCAGTGAAATAACAAAGTTAAATTTTAAAACTGTATTAATAGTTATATTAAAATCACAAAGAAATCTGATCTCACAAGAGGTAATCTCAATTTATCTGAGGAGCTAGAGGTAAAATTTTACTGTTTCCATTGTGTAATTTTCTATAGTCATAACTTAGATTTATGTTCTGTATAAATGTGTCAGGTTAGTGTAAATTATTCCATGTCAGCATGGAATTATTATTCAATTTTCTTCCTAATCTCTTCAAATATCTGAATATAGTGACTTAAGAAAGGGTATATTTTTGGCTTACAGTTCAAGGGAACAGTTCAGCATGGCAGAGTAGCTTATAAAGTGGATGGTCAGCCAAAGAGTACACGTGGAGACACCCATGGCTCCAGCTGCATATGCAGCATCAGTGAGAGGAGAGGCGCTTGGTCCTCTGAAGGTGACACCCCAGTGTAGGGGAATGCCATGGTGCTGAGGTAGGAGTGGGTAGATGGGTGGGGGGAACACCCTCATAGAAGCAGGGGGAGTAGGGATGAGAAAGGGGGTTTGTGTAAGGGAAAATGGGAAAGGGGACAACATTTGAAGTGTAAATAAGGAGCTAGAAAGATGGCTCAGCAATTATGAGCACTGATTGCTCTTCCAGAGGTCCTGAGTTCAATCCCTAGTAACTACTTGATGGTTCACAACCATTTATAATGTGATTCAGTGCCCTCTTCTGATATGTCTGAAGACAGTTACAGTGTATACATAAAAAACAAAAAAAAAGAAAAAAGGCTAACCATTTATGTAAATAAATAAAATATCCAATTGTTAAAAAAAAAAGTGGGTGGTCACATTGTAACTAGTTAGGAAGCAGAGAGAGATTCACGCCTTTGCATTAATCAGCCCAGAACTCCAGCCTATGGAATGGTGTCATCGAGAGTGAGAGTGGCTGCTCTGCTCCCACCTCCATTAACCTAATCTAGATAATACCGAAGGGACATTCACAGAGGTTTACCTTTTTAGTAAAATGAGTGTTGTCAAACTGACAACCAGCATTAACCAGTACAAAATTGTACTTGAGAATTGCAGTAACTTATGCAAATGACACAGGTCTATGATAGGTCCACTATGGCTGTGACTCATATCTTTCTCAGTGGAGGTCTAAGATGACTTAATAGCCCCAATCTCACCATATTCTGACTTTATCAATCAAACGACACCATCATTATTTAATATGTGGAACATAAGACTTATGGCACTAGTCTTACTAAAGAAAGAAAAAGCTTTGTGGATCAGAAACAGTCTTTAAGCAAGGGGAAAAATGGCCTTTTATAGGGCTGTTAGGAAGAGTGCAGTCTCGGGATTTATGGGTTGCTAAGACAGGGTTATGTTGACACCAGCTACAGAGGGTGGTTGCTAGGGGAATACCATCATTGAGTACTTGATATTCAGAGCATGTTTCTTTCAAAAGTCCATTCTCTAGTGGGTGATGTTGAGAAGCGAGAGCTGTTACTGATTGGCTGATGTTCTTGAGCAGTTCCAGTGATTATTATTGCCATGGCTACAGAACTGCCACTGGTGGATCAAATACACTGAAAAAGTTCTGCTTAGTTGTTACAGCGGATTCTGAACAATAGTCTGCGCAGAGTTTAAATTTTTGTCATTTTAGTCTCCTATGGCAATAAGAAAAGAAAAGACGGTAAGACCATATGGAGGATTGCATAGCTTGGGAGTGGCTGGTGCCACTTTCATTCGCATTTTATTGTTCAGAGAAAATAATAGGAATAAGCTAACAGCAATGGAAAAGGAAGGAGCAGTCAACCCATATCAATGGGCAGCAATATTTTCAGCAATCATAGGTCCTTCTACCTTGGTAGAGGTTATAGTAGAGGAGAAGTACCATGCACTTATGTGAAAAGGAAGGGTATAATGTCTGTTTAAAAATACAGTCAATACTATTATTACTTGAAAAAGTCCATTTCTTCTGACCATCTTGTGAGTACCTTCATTTTGGAAGTGAAAGACTGATCAATACTGAGGAAATCATGTTCATAAATGTCATACGTTTTTTTTGTAATGTCTATTTTCTATAGCAAATTCTAAGGGACAAAACATAGTCTTTAGTTTGCTACTTTATCTGAATTATCAAGTGAGGGGCCCAAGATATATATGACAGACTTATAAGACTGATGCATTAAAATACCACTTTCATTAAACCTAGATTGAAATCCTCATCATCTTTAGACTGGCATTTCTGGTTTCATTTATTCTATCCTCATGTTAGATCTCCTATAATGAGTATAGCAATCATTTATATTGTTGTTTTCCAGATGTTAAAAATCTTAAAGACTTCTTTTTAAGAAGTTACTCATCTAATGACCTAAAGCCCTTTGCTTTATTGTTGAAATGAAAGGCAACCAATACAACACAAACACTCAGAGAAGTGAAAATTACTCATTGAACACTAGAGAATGGAAATTGAGATTTGTTTTAGGTCTATAGTATCTCGCGTTATAATCTGTTGGACCACACATATTGACCTACTTTTAGCTTTCCTCATCTCTTCTGCTTTAGTTTGCTGTTAGTCCTGTTATTCCCACCTTTCTTGTGTGACTCAAATGACCGTTATGTGGGCTGAGGAGGAGATGCTGTTCTTTCTCCAGAGTTTAGCTGACAGGATTTCTCAGTATGGAGTAGCAGCATCTATTAGGGAACTAATCATTCCTTTAAGATTAGAATTAGAGAAATCCTCCTGAGTTTCATCTCATCATATTTTAAAATTAAAAATAAATACGATCTTCCTAAATGCTAAGCTTCTGTTAGGGTTATAAAACTCTCAGTTGAATATGTTGATAGTCCCAACTGTGTCCCCGAGAGAACATGCATGTTTCTGTGTGGAATAGTGATGGTGGAATCTGATATGGATTTTCCTGATTTTCTCCCGTGAACTGTATTTTGTCTGCACCATCCTTTTCAATGTTTGTCCCAACAGTGGAGATTAGATATAAGGTATATAATTGCTATGCGACAGGTGCAGTTTGAACATCAGTAAACAATAAGCTGGATTTCAGATACTTAAGCTCCTGAACTATTTCTTTTAAATACATCCCTCTGACTTTCACAGCAGTAAATATGCTCTTTGTGTGTGTGTGTGTGTGTGTGCGTACCTGTGATTTGCATTCTTTAGTAATGAATTCATCCCATTATCTCATAATGGGATGTTCTCTGTGTGTGACTGGATCAATATTTCCATGGCATTGTCCACAATTCTGACATACCAACCAACATTTAATGACTGGGTAGCAGGATTCTTTAGCTTTATCTGATTTCAATCACTGTTACCTTAATGTCAGCTGTATTTGTCTGACATAAAGCAACTTCATCCCTTTTGCGCATGTCTGTCTCCTGAATTATTTTGGGCTGCTTCTCTCTGGTACACAAATTGCTGAATAATCTCCTCCTTGCATGGCGTGCTGCTAATATACTCTAGACACCACTATGTGAGGGTAAATTATCCAGTGCCAATAAAATACGCACTTTTCATGTCAAACAATGTGTGGAAGAAGTTTGCTTCACTTCTGCTCATTGGCAGACATAATGTATTGACTCTGTAAACATAATATTCTGCACAAAAAACCCCATACTTTTCAAGTAAACAGACTATTTTATAATTTTTCAATTTGCTTCCCTGCATATTTTGTCTTAAAAACATATAAAAATGCTTTGTTATTGCCTCACCTGGCACTTTAAGGTTGGTTTCCTTTAGGATGAACAGCTTTTAGATTCTCCAGCAGACCAATGGATGGAACAGTGTCAAACTTGCCTTCTGAAACAGCTCAAGTAGACGGGACAAAGTCAGTTGCCCAGTAGAGGTGATCTTTAGCTAAAGGTCAAATGACGTTGTACTGCAAGCTTTGAGATTACCCTCGAGTGGGTATTTTAGGTGGTGGTAGTAATGGGTAAACTTTGTGGGAACTGGTGAGAAAACTGTAACATTCTAAAGCCAGTGTTCTCTATCCCACTCATTTTCTCTTCTTTATTCTAAAGAAATTGGAAATTCTGGCTTGTACTTGATTTATTTATTTTTTCTCCTTTATTAGACTAAGCAGCAGGTTGGAATATGGTGGTTAGAAAGCTTGTGAGTGTGGAAGAATATACCTTGTCAAATTCACTACATTGGTATAAGGCCTATTTTGAGTTAGAGACACTTCTAAAACAGCAGAGGCCAAAAGGCCACCCAAATCCCCCCTGTTTGTTCTAAAACAGGAGGTTGAAAGGCCATGTGAACAATGTCTTTCCAGTTCTAGGAGAAAAATGAGTTGTTCATCAAGGAGTCAAAACCTAGAAAATTCTGCACAAATATTATTTAAATAATTCTTATCTCCCTCTACCTCACTCTTCCCTCATATCATATAGTTACTTTTCCATAGTTGCCAGACACATTGAATCTTTGTTCAACCTCTTATCAAACACTTAGGCTTTGTTAACCAATTTCTTCAGAGAGCTGATTCTGTGTCAAAATGTAGGTTTTTCTCCCATTCATATTTCTTATGTCAGTTCATATTTTCCTCTTGTCAGTTTAATTTTCAAGCCAGAATGACCTATACATACTACAAAATTGTTCCATACTCTAAATATTTTTTGGAGGGGTATAAAAGGTACATACTAAGTTTCTTTAGTGACTCATCACAAGCTGGTTGCTCAGGACAACAGAAAAGCATTGTCTGACAGTTCTGGAGGACAGATGTTCATCAAACTGTGTCCCTGTCTGAAGGCTCTAGGAAACGATCCAATCTTGATCTTCCAGGCTTCTAATGGTTGGTGGAAATAGTTGATGTATTGAGGCAGATGGCCATATTACTCTGACCTCTGCCCCAACAGCCACAGAATTCTTTCCTGTGAGTCTGACTCCCAATTTATTTCCTATGTAGACACAGGTCCTCTTCTCAGTACAAATATAGCCAGTATAATTTTTTTCTTAACTTGATACCTGTCATGATCTAATGTCCAGACATTGGCACATTCTCAGGTGCCAGGGGATAGGAATGGAACACTCCTTACATCACAAGGCAAGACTATCCTGTGATGAAAGCACAGGGCTTGGAGCAAAGGAATTACCAAAAACTGAAATGGTGAGAGCTAGCTTTTTTCATTGTCCTCATAAGTCTCTGTGCTCATTATTATTGTTTCAAGATATATTTTTATTTATTATTTGAGGATTTCATACAATGCACATTGATCACACTCATTTTCCATTCCTTCCATGTCCATCCTCTCACCCTTGTTACCTCCCCAAATATACAAAGCCCAGTTTCTATTGCCTATATACTCACTGGAACACAGTCAAACTCCCAGTAGATAGCCACTTAAACATAACTGAGTCTTTTCTCTACTTCCCCACCATTAGCTTTTGCAGCAAAGGCCGGTTTATTCATGAGTCCATAATTATTGGTTTAAATCGTTGCATTTTGAAGAACTTATTGTGCAATATCCGTATGCCACAGAAAAAGAACTTTTGGGGCTATACCCAATCTTCAGATACATTGTATTGATTTACCTAAATAAAATTAAAATTTGAAGTAATTATGACCTCTGTTATGTGGGAGAAAAATATGTTGAAATTGTGGCCTGGGATAATTTAGAAACTACAAACTGCTCTTTATGTGTGTTTGGACTCAGTCAAGATGGTTTCCATGCCAATATTTAAAACAGTGACATCTGGTTGCTCTCAGCTGCATATGATAAGGAAACCTAAAGAACAAGACAAGTTAAAGAAAGAACAAGCTGTATGCAGAATTCGGAGGTGTTACAAAGAGCCTTCTTTGTTGGAAAATAAGACTGTTTCTCAGCTTCAGTTCTGTTGCCAAGATCAAGTTCTCAAAGTAATATAAGACTGGAAGACAAATTAGAGTTAGCTTGTGGGAGCCTTTGCTAAGATTTTAAAAAGAATTAGGGCCATGTTTAGTAGACCTTGTCAGCTGGATAAAAGGGCTGTTAGGTAGCTTGTATAGGCCGGGTGGCACTGAAGTCTGATTCCAAAGTAACTGTGATTACATCTAGAAAGTGAGACTGAAAAAAAGATTTTTTTTTCAGCTGACTTTTCTACCCTGAAGTAGATAATGATCAGGTTCATAGAAAGCCCACACAGTTTTTAATTGACTTCCATTGACTGAAGAGCTTCAATATTGAACTAAAAGGGATGGACATCTTTCAAATTGCAAAAGTAACTACGTTCCTTAATTTTACTTGAACAGCAATCATGTTGAGAAATCTACACAGCTGCAAACACCAGACCTTTCTTCAAAAATAAGATGTGACAGAAAAAGGACATTTCAGATCTAAGGAGATAAGGACTTTCCAGTAGCATCCAGAGAGAATGTCAGAGGAGTGAATCACTCCCAGGTAGTAGAATAAGCATTGGATAAAGGAACACTGCTAGGAACCAATGGCATCGGTCTATTAAAGAGAAGTTTTAAGAGTTACTACCAAACTCTGATTATTCCGTAATTCCCAATTTGAATTTTTAAGAGGAGTGAAAATTTGCAATGGGTTGGCAGTATCTATCTTGGATCATTATTGTATTTGGAAGCCTTGTCTTTTTAGTTGAAAACATCTCTGCATCAAGAGGAGGTCCAGAAGACTTGATATAAGACTTAATGACACAGTGTGATGGCGATTGTAGATCTTGAAAGGTGGTGGCTATATTTTGTATATGCAATAGATGTAATTAATTGAGATCACAGGGTCTTTATAGTCATTCAGTTGTAAACACCATCCTGACTTCTCAATCTTTCATTTTTCTTCTCTCTTTTTACAATGTGAAGGTGTCATTTATACTATCGGTATGTAGCATCTATTTCTTTCCTTTTTGAATGTCAAGTGACCCTGTGAGGTTTTGTTTTTATCAGTTAACATAGCTGATGTGATGGTGTTCCAGTTCTATGCCTATGCAGTGTGAAGCTTTGCAGTTGACTTTCCTTGCTCTTGGAATCTTGTTGGGTTCATGTGTACACATCCAGTTCAGCCTTTCAGATAGGAGATATATTAAGGAAGAGTCTTCAAACTGAGTCCTAGCTGGTTCAACAAAGGAGTGGACAGGTCCAGCTTAGCTACCTTCTTAATCCATGTGTTAATGACCCAAGTCAATATTTAATGAGCCTCATACCTAGACCCAAGTTCTCTGGTTCCATCTATCCATACTTCTGAGAAATTAAAGTTACTTATGGTTTAAAGAGTGCTTCTATTATGAATCCTCATGCAGCAATACTAACAAATAAAATATACTAACAAATAAAATATCCTAGTCTGTGGTACTGTAGCAAAATATCTATAAGTAATATGTAAGTAGTAGATGTTTATTTCTCATAGTTCTCTAGACTGCAACGCCCAAAATCAAGCTACTAACCTATGTGTTTATGTGTTGCCTGTTGAGGTTTGATCTCTATCTCTATGATAATGCCTCACTACTGCATTCCCCAGAGGGAAAGGATGCAATTTTCACACTGAGGATGGAAGAGAAAGAAACAACCCTTGCCCTTCAAGTCTTTAATATCTTTAAAAATCCTACTGTTTTGATTAAAAATCAACACACACATTCTGGAGTGCATTTAGACCACAGCTTTGCCTAAACCTAAAGCTAAACAGGAGAAGGAAGAGCTTATCAAAATGCATGTCCTGAGCTTGGGGACTCCACAAGCACATGCTCCATCCCTGGAGTTCTGTTGGTAGATGAGCTTTTTCCCCATTTGTGGCTTGGTCCCTCGAGAGAATCTGAGAGAGTTAAAACTTTATAGCTATAGGTATATTAACATTACTTTTGGGAAGTACACAGGAAATAATTGCTGATTAAAGTTCACAGAACTTAAAAGTGCCATAAATGGGCATTGGGGGCAACAAGGACAGGTCAGTGACAGTGAGGAATAGTGACAGTCAGTGTCACATTATAGCCTAGTGCTAAGATGCTTTTCTTTAACCTAGGAGGTGCTGAAATCTGAAATTATATTAGAATGCACCAAGAGTGTACTAGCACCACACCCAACTTCAAGACCCCTCATGGGTATGCATGGGTTGAAGAAGTAAAATATAAGATTGGAGTTTATAAAAATCATGTAGCAAGGATTGGAGAAAAGGAAAACTGCTTCAAGTACTATCTGAGCAAATTGAAATTATTTTTAAAAATGAATATAAATAGCTATAAATTCCATCCATTTGCATTTGTGGTTTACAGTTTATGAAAAAGGTTTATGAACATGGTTTTATATATCATATATATAATATTATATGTATGTATATACATATCTATATGTATATTTAGAAATATCTATAGGTATATTTATACATACATATTTATATGTATATATACTAACATATTTGTATAACATGTTAACATGAATAATTCATTCTCTCTATAAATACATATATGTGTGAATAAAATTACAAAATGTTAAGTGTTTTCTAAACTGTAGTTCTAAAAATAAAGGGTTGTGTCAATTATATTTTCAAATATTTGTTACCATATGTACTGTTATTTTCAAAGTCAAGAAACTAAATATTTACAAACTTCCATTTGTTTCAAAACTGAACGATGCTTTTCTTCTTATGTGTTCTTCTATGCCTTGTTACAAATATGGTTGCTAATCTTTGTTATCACCTGATTAGGCATAAAATCACTGTGAACAAACACCATTCATTTGACTATGAAACAGGTTGCCAAGGAAAGAAGCCCTGCTCGTAATGCGTACAGGCCACTAGTATTCACCTCAGCTTCCAGATCCATGTGCAAGGTGATCAGCCATCTTGAACTTAGGCTGATGTGCCTTTGCTGACACAATGGACTGTATCCTCTCAAACCTTAAGCCAAACCAAATCCCTTGCCAGGTGGATGGTCATAGAACATAGCCAAAAAGAGTAGTTAATATAACGAGCTTCAAAATTAAGAAATGTTTGACTTTCTTCTGATTGTATGCTACTCTTGCAAAGTACAGGTTTAAACATTAGTGTCAAATTCAATCTCGTCAATTTTCAGTTTTGCAAATAAAACAAAATAATAAATATTTCTGCACTGTATACTTTATGGATTTTAATGCTTTCCCACTGCATTGGTTGAAGAATTTCCCACTGTAGTATTTCTGCAATGTGCTTGTTTGTGCTTTTCTCTTCATGTTAGTCAGACACCTCCTGAGAAGAAGAATGATAGTGTGTGTATGTGTGTGTGTGTGGTGTGTGTGTGTATTTGTGTGTGCCTTCTTATAAAAGCTTTTGGTATTTTTTTGACCACTTCTTTCTTCATGACTTAAGGATCCAGCCATATTTTAGCAATGATTTTAGGGCTGATTTAACAAAACGCTGATGTCCTACTACTGTTACCCCTTTTGCTTGTGTTCCTTTACTGATCATATTCTTCATTGTATTGATAAAACTTATGTGTCCACTTATTGTGTTACCTATGATATTAAGTTCAATAATTAAATACAAATAACTGATTTTTATAATTCTACATTTAGTAGAATTATACCACTATCTACATTTACTTACCTATATCCAGCATAGGCTAAAGAGCTGATCAAGATCTGCTCATATTTTGACGCAAAGTCACAATAATTCATCCAGCAGACTAAATATGTCTAATCTTTTTGTCTCAATGTCATTCTGAAGTGCTGTATCTTGATTGATTATAACCCCAAGCTCTTGACTTACAATGCTGCATCTTCTCAACTCTTATCAGCTTTCCACTCCTTACACTTTTACTTTTTTGTTTTGCTGCCTTCCAGAATATGACATACTATTATAACACCATAGCCCTCACCCCACCCACATACACACTCATGCTTTATTCCTTTCAAATCTGGTACCATGGTTCAAGGCAGCCTCTAGCTTTATGTCTCAAGTAGATATTGCTGTGAACACTGCTGAACTGAACCGGAATAGAGAATTTCCAAACTGCTGTGCTATGGTCATCCATCTCCATCCAATGGCTATACATGGTTATTTGACAAACATTTATTTAACCATACGGGAGAATACTGAGTTTACGGAGTGTTATAT
This sequence comes from Apodemus sylvaticus, assembly GCF_947179515.1. Taxonomy (NCBI): domain Eukaryota; kingdom Metazoa; phylum Chordata; class Mammalia; order Rodentia; family Muridae; genus Apodemus; species Apodemus sylvaticus. The sequence goes on from NC_067479.1 coordinate 40,818,744, forward strand.
TTTTCCTCCTCAAAATAAATTAACATCCACATGAAAGAGCTGAAGTTTTCCAGGACCTTCAGAATTTTCCATACTGGAACTCCCTTAGCTCACCATGCTCATGTCACATAACTCCCAAACAGCAAAGATCAACTCCAGCCAGGCTAAGTTTCTCCCTCTCCTCCAGACAACTTGTCTGTGACAGCCTCCAAGCCTCTTATCAGAATCAGTGTTTCTTCTATGTGTACTTGTTCCCTTTGTCTTGGCCCCAGGTTCCTGCAGACTTCCAGGATCAGATGCTCTGTGACATCTTGTGTGCTCCCTTCTGTGTTCCCTCCACGTCAATTTGAACTCCTGATCTCTGTTCAAAACAAGGTACCTTACTCATCCTCAGATCCACGTTGTTAAGGAGAGCTGACACCTAGCAACTCATTATTTATAACCTATCTGTTCTTTGAGAAGGATTTATAGACACCCCATATGTGTATAGTTTTCTATTTTGAAATGCATTCTGACACACATTCTCACATTTAATCCTCATGACAAGATTGCCAGGAAGCAATGGAGATTTCATCTGGTTTGAAATGAGAACAGTCAGTCTCAGAGAGATCAGGACCCACAGAGTTTACAAAAGCGCCTCAGGTCAGGAGACTCGTAATGACAAGGTTCAGTGTACAGGTTTTTGACTGCTTTTACTATGGTCATAGTGTATGCTACTGTATGGGGAAGGTGCAGGACTATCTTAGTAAATAGAAAAGACACTTTTGAAAGTTTGTTGTGTGATATCACTATTTTAGAACATTTTAAGAACTTCTGGGTACTTATCAAAGCCGTACTTATTCCTTTGAGAGTTCAACCAGCCATTCATAATTAAATAATAGGGCAGATTTTTGCTAATAATATATCTTTGCTGTGCTTAAGTATTCAGCTGCCACCACCAACAATCTGATAAGGGCATAATGAGGACAATGTATCTGAAATATAAAGATATCTGCAGTAAGATTAGCTGGGTGGTAAAGCTCACCTGCAAAATTACATATTAAGTCTCTATACTCTGTCAAATATTTAAGTAATAAATAAAGCAAGAGAGTCTTTGTCAGCCTCTTATTTGGAACCAGATGTACTTTAGACTTTTGTCCCATCTGTATATTTAATCTTAGATATGAAAACATCATATTAATTAGAACTGCCCCATTAATTACAGCAGATTGTTTAGGGCATGAGATAGTGAGGGTATCGTTAGTGCAGCTGGAATGATTCTCAGAAATATATTCGTGGCAGGCTGGACAATTTATTTTTAATTCACCTTGGTAAAATTTATTTCATCGAGAAAGTATATAGATACTTCAATCTTTAAAACCCCCCACAATCCCTTTGTTGCAGTAATTTTTCTTTTTATAATAAAAATTTTTATGAAAGAAAAATGACTTTACCATAATTGGTTTCTAGTAGACTTTATTCTTTTGTGCATGCACCTGTCTTCTTATCTTCATGTCTATAAGATTTAAAGCTGCAGGATTGGCTCTGGTTCATGGTGGTATTTGTGATGCAGTATGGATTGAATTGAAATCCTTTGAACTCATTTAGGCTGTGACATTTTATGGCAGATTAATTAAAATGATTCGTAGTTACTTTAGCCTCGGTGGGAGAAGTGAACTGGTTTCTTATGTAAAATTCTCTCCTGGCCCACCCCACTCCCTGCCTGCTCACTCTAGCATGCTCTGCATCTGTTTCTGTTAAAGGTTATTTAATAAAGATATTTGAACTGAATACATAGACAAAAAAGCCTTTACAATAACAAGTGTTTGTGATTCAACAAGTATTTTTCAATCCAGATCACCTTAACTGCCTGGGAATAGAGCATCAGAAAATCAGCAGGCTCTTGTTTGCCAGGTTTGTTTGAGAAATTAAAAAAAAAAATGCTGTGGCACCAAATTGGTAAGAAACTTAACCTGGAAGGCAAGCTTTTTTTTTTTTTTTTTTTTTTAAGATATTCCAAATTCTTAGTAAGTAACATGGGATTCTTTAAGTACCTACTTTATCTGAGACTGGGTTATTCCTTCACAAAATGTCTGAATCCAAAATGATGATCACTACCTATGTTATTCACTAGGGACATTTGAGCACCACAACTGTAATCATTTTCAAAGGTTTGTCTGTTTTAAACAAGCTAATTAGCATGTTAAATCAGGCTGGTAAGAATATTATGCTGAAGATAGGCAGGAAGTTAGCTTTTGATTGTTTCTTCAGCTGACATTTTAGTTGTTCTGTTGTTTTAATTTTTTCTCCCTTATTTCTCCTCTGTTTAAATTTCCCTTCTCTGGTTATTTTGCTATGTATTAACTCTGGCAAAAAAAATGAAATTAGTGCTCATTCTTACTGAATGTTCTAGTGAAAGGAAGGCTGGAAATGAAGCAAAAGTCATAAAACTGAAGAAAAATTTAGAAAACATTCTGTTCAATTTCCTTACTTTTATGTCTGTCAAATTTCAGATTTAGCTGATAGATGAAAATTCTATGAAAAAGATCAACTTGGAAAAACATTTAATGGATATTAAATAGTCTTGATATAATATAAACTTTTAACTTATAATATCTTTACCAAAAATCAAGAATTATACAACATATTTTAGATGTATCTCATGGCTATGGGTGATGTTAGCATATTTTATTTATTCCATATAAATAGCTCATATTTTATGATTAGCACATTAATGACACAGGACTTCTCATTATGTGGGCATATCAAACAGTTCTAAAGGGCTTTTGTTAATACTAGAATTTATGCCTTTTTATCCCAATCAGAAGATTTCCTTTATATCTTACTACACTTAAGATAATTAAAAATCAAGAATTATTAGCATGCACCTTAGATTTATATTTACTTAAATTTTATCTAGTTCTTATGTGTCATTTTCTAAAAAGAGTACAGATATATCATTTGGGATTGGGCCCATGAAGTTTCACTAAGCTAACCTAATCCTTCCCTGAACAAAGACAGCAACAATAGACATGCTAAGGTAGATGGAGAAAATCTCCTGAGACCTAAACCCTACACAAAGAACTACAGATAGTTAAGGAACACAGAAATAGTCATCCCCAGGGAAGAGAAAATCAATTGCTTATTCAATACCAAACTGTTAATACTGAAAACATATACACACAAGTAACAGTATAAAGACTGAGAAAGTTATATTTATACATGTTATATATCTCTATTTCTTTACATCTGTCTCTCTATGTATCTATCTATCTCTCTTTATCTATAATTTTATATAATACTGTAATATATATGTATATGTATATATATATATATATTTCTATTAAATTGAGAAAATGGAAGAATTGGAGGAAGGAAAGTGAAATAATGTATACATTTTATTTTCAAAAAGTAAAAAATTATAAAACAGTATAGACTTTTGTAAGAAGTCATTTCTATATTGGACTTAAAGCCACCAATTCTCCACATCGTTATACTCTCAGATAAATATTAATTATATTCTATAACTTTTCAAAACCTCTGGTTTGGGTCACCTGAAGTTAGACAATGCTATACAAACTCTATTTTGGCATCCTCTCTCTAAGGGATAGAGTAGGGTTTGACACCTATGGACAGGTGTCAGTTCAGGCACTACCTATAGCTGTAAGGGGATAGTGCATGTTTGTCATGGTCTATGCCATGTGGCCATTGGTTTTCTCTAGGCAGCTGGTCTTCAAATGATCATGACATTCATTTGGTAGTTCTTCACTGACTTCCACGTATAGTCACAGATGTCTTGGTCCTGGTGAGATATATTCTCCTTCTCTCTTCTCCAAAGAATACAATTATTTGAACAAAGAACAATAAGCTGAGAAACTCTTCAAAATTGAAAAAAAAAAAAGTTCAGAAGTTTGCCCCAGCAGCTTGTGGTCTAACCAGACTTCTAAAGGCTATAAATGAAAGCGCAGAAGAAAATTCTTATTGGTCACAGCTAGGCATTCACTTCAGTTGGATTTGGTCAAATGAATGGTCACAAATAGAAATAAAACATAAATTAAAAATCTGGGTTAGTCAGCTGAAGAGAACTGAAATCTTTAGAGATTCAGTTGCGTCATGTGTCATGTGATGCTTTTCTAGAAACTGTCTTATGAGAGAATGCTTCTGCTGAAGCAAACAAGCATGAGGATGTTTTGCTGAGAACAGACACATGGTATTTCTCTGGAAACTGCCTGGAAAAGAGGCATGTGATGTTTTGGTAGAGCAGATGCTTGAAAGAACATATGATGTTTGGAAAGGGTATAAATGTAACCCAGCAGACAGTGACAAGGCTGTGTGGCATCAGTCCACCTTGCTATTCTTTGCTGGTTTTCATTGGACTTTGCTGACTTTGATCTTGGTTGACTTTGGGCTTTGCTGATGACACTTTGGTTTGCCTTGCCTTCTTTGTTGATCATCATTTGTGGTGACTTCTTAAAGAGAAACAAACTGTAGAACTTTCGGTTGTGTTCCAGTGGCTTCTTGCAGCCTCTGCAGGCTCATGCTGATTGGCAGGGCTTCGGCATTCCTTCCGAATCAAATTGCTATTATGTGAGTGGTGCTTGTGAGTAGATCAAGCTACCGCTGCTGATCATGTGAACTGAACAGCTGATATCCTGACAACACAGATTGGATTCACCTCAAAGAACTATTTCTAAAAATATCCACATCTTCCTTTGCCCTAATAACCTTTTCTTTCTACTATGTCTAGTGGGTAGTGGCCTAGAAGGGAGGTTAAAGTACTTAAGTACACTTATTAATGTAGGTTTTAAATATAAGCCTACAGTCATCTGTCTGTGAATGAAAAAAGCTCAGGCCAAAATTTATCAAAACAAGAGAGCAAGTAAGTGAAGAGACAACCCAGGGAGTAGAGGAAAATATCTTCAAGCTCTCTACATGATAAAGCATTAATATCCCAAGTAAGAAAGTAATTTTAACTCAGTAACAAGAAAACAAATAACATGCTTAAAAATAAGCAAAATACTCAAATAGACAGTTTCCTATGGAAATCATAGAAATGATTGCCAGGTTTCTTCTTAAAATTATGCTTATCAAAAGACCGGAAATTCAAAACACAGGAGATACTACCTCAAAGTGAATTACTGCTATCAAAAAGGTGAAGGTGAGTATGTCTTTGTGAGGACACAGAGAAAGCAAAACACTTGTAGATGATCATTACCAATGTGAACTAATATAGTTATTACAGAAAGCAGTGTGAATACCCTCTCAAAAAAATCTATTATTTACTCTATGATCTATTTCCCATACCCCTAACTATACATACAAAGGAAAATTAAAAAGCACTTTGAAGTGCCTCTTAAGCCCTTTGTATCATATTTAGTATAGCTAAGCTAAGAAACAATACTAAACATCTGTCAGTGAATATGTGAATATAGAAAATGTGATTCTGGCACATGCACAGTGTAATAATTCTCTGCTTGAACAAAATAAAGCATGCATTTGCAACAAAGTACATGGACCTGAGGACATTAATTGAAAAAGAAACCTGGCAATCATTTCTATGATTTCCATAGGAAACTGTAATACATAAACACTACATGATCTTATAAGTAGGCAGAATTAAAAGAAAAGTTGGTTCTTATAACTGAGAATAACATGGTGATGACCATGGTATCATCAGGGTCTGTTGTGGAGTGGTAGGATGGCCAGGATGAAGTGGGTAGAGCTGGTTAGAAAGATGTCAGTTAAAAAGTGCAAAACTTCAGTTGTGTGGTAGAAATAAGCTTGGCCTTGATGGCAATCATCCATGTTACTTTATTATGTCTTAAAAATCTCCAAGAAAGTAATTCAATATCTCAATATAAAAATAAGTGTGATAAAATGAAAATTAATTAACTCAGTTGAGTCATTCATACACATATCTTAAAATAATATTTTTCATATGATTTTTATTAATTGATTTAAAAATTAGTCAGTCACAAGAGATGCTCATAAGTTTAGTTTTGCTTTGCTTAGGTAATAATTTGGGATATAGAAACAAAACAACAGCTTTCTATTTATTTTGCTTTAGTATCATGTATACAAGGCTTCTCCAATGCCAACAGGTGAGTGGAGAGTTGGCTTTGAGTCCTAATTGCCTAACATGGTCTTTATTCTTACATAACTCTGGCTTGCTGAGTCTCTCAGTTCCACACATTCTCTGTTCTAAACTATCATGTCTTCCACAGCTACATCAGGTGTAGTTGTCATCCAATCTTTTCACCATTTCAGAGCAACCAGTCTCCTTTTTCATGGTGATGGAATGGGTACCATTTCAGGGAAACTAAAAAAACACTCAAAATTTCCAATGCCCAGTGAGGACATGGGAGAGACAGTTACTCTCTGAAGATTAAGACCTTGTAAGGATGATAACCCTCCATTCTTGGCAGGAAGAGTTACTTTTTGGAGACTTCTGTAAACTGTGAAATTCTAGGACCATGAATCAAGCTTCACTTAAATATGACTATGAAGAATTTAACACTTAAGACCTGTGAGCTATTTCAATAGCTCTGCCTGTACCAATTATCCACCCCTTGGTGATTATAAAATGATCTCATATGGTACTTTATTTACTAAGTACAGTATGTTTAGATCAATAGAAAAATTGATAGCTATGCATTAACTGTACATCAAATTATATATTATATTCATTATTTTGATAATCATACTTCCTGGAATAATTGGATGACAGATAAAGGACATTTGGTGACAGATACTTAAAACTTAGTCATGAATATATGAAGAGCCAAACTCTGCTGTAGGTCTGCCCTCTAAAAACCCCATAATAAAATCAATGCCAAATTTTCATTTGTTAAAAAACAGAAGATTCTTGGATTGTACCGCCTGTGAATCAGAGAAGTATTTTCTGAAACCTGTCTTTCAGACAAATATCAAGTGTGACTTTTATAAAGATAAAGCTAGAGAGTCACTGATGTTGGCACTGTGAGCTATTTATGAATTTTGAATCAAAGCACAGTAGGACAAAGAAGTCTTTTTCTATACCACCTCGGTACAGAGGGTGGACCAAAGACGAGAGGGCTGGAAGGCTGATGCGAGACACTAGGTAGGGAACCGTGGATAAGATCCAAGTGAGAGGATAGTTTTGTTGGCACTAAGATGCCAAGACATAGAAAGCTGAGACTAGGCGACATGATGAATTACTAAGTGATCACAATGTAGAGCGAAGGAGTCTGGTGATTGCAAGCTTCTCTGATGATGGGAACACGCCACCCGTTTCAGGGAACAAACTGCAGAGGAGGACAGTAGCAGCTGCTGCCTGTGAATCCATGCTGATCTGTAGGAGGCTTCATATCCCACACATGTGAGTCATGCTGTGTTTGCAAGTACGTGCACCCATAACAAAACTCGTGCTAGCTCTGTGGATGCTGTGGCATCTCCCTACCTGACTCATAAGTACAAGGTCTTTAGAGAAGTGGGTGAAGCCTGGAGATTTAATGATACTGTACAAGACTACTGGGTTAAAAGTTTGTCTAGCTTTTAGACAAATCTAGAAAGGATTGTTATGCATTTCAATTTTAAATTGAATCATTATTATATGATTATATGCAATTATATGCAATTTTGAATTGCATCATATAATAACAATCTTTACATTTATATTATGTACAACACGGAGCTTGTACATTAACATAGGAGTTATTCCATCTATTCTTGCAAGCAGTGCTCTGTGCTAAACTGTACAAGTTATTTTTCTTGTATCTGTGAAGAGGGATTTGGTTTCTTGCTGTCTCACCATGTGAGATACATCGGCATCTACAGTCTTCCTTATCTTGTCTTTAGAGACCAAACTAAATGTCACCCCTTCAAAAGTTTATCCAATGCCCCTTCACAACTTCTTGCTTCCTCTCATTGCCTGAATGTTCTACACATGATGCAGTACTTCTGTCATTTCTCTGTATTTAGGGATTCACTCATCTCAATCTCTATCTCTGACTACAGTGTGGGTCAAAGGACACCCGGTAGACCAAAGCAGAAATTGTGTTTGCATCTAAGATCAGGAGTGTCAGAGATGATAAAGCATCAATAGACCTGCCAGTCAAGCTCGGACTCAAGATCCAAGACATTCAGTGGATGTGAGGGGGTTTCTGTCACATCATACGAAGTCTTAAAGTCAGAATCAGGGAAAAGAAATCTCACACTTCAAATTGTGGATGAATGCCCTTAAAGAAAGCCAAGCAGGAGCACAGCTCAAGTCAGTTCTCAGTCCTGAGGGATTCACCTTCCTTCTTCTTCTTTTTTTTTTGTCCAGAACTCAAGATTCATCACAGAGGTCGCACCTAACATCCTTGTCTTTTTTGTATCCATTGTGGTCTTGAATCTGCCTAATTGTGCTCTATGAAATGTGCTATTCAACAAGCATGAATACAATTCCGATATCCGTTCCCCATTTGATCAGTTTGGGAACTGCAGAGAATCAGCTTTATTAACTCCAGCATCCCACAACAGCCTGCACTGTCATTATCGATGACATTTTACCTTCTTCTTTTTGTGTCAGATCCTTTTAGAAAGCATTCATGGCTGAATCAGTTTTATCTACAGTTGAATTGAAAATGTGCTGGGTACGCATTAAACACATTGTGATAGTGCAAATAGGCAACATTTACCTGATTCCCTCTGTCCTTTAATTTTGTCAGTCTGCTGAAAAGAGCTATTGATTGTGTTGGGGTTGACTTGCTCTTTTATAAAACTCGGCTGCTTGTTGTTCAGGATTCCATCATCCTCTCGGTTTTGATAAATTCATCTCATGGGGCATGTTTTAATTTTTTTCACTGTTCATTTTAGCTCTATCTGGCCATTATGTTCAAATTCATTTCTCCTGTTTGGCAGAATGTGTATGAGTGTCCATATATGTCAGGATCCTCCCCTGTATTATATAGTCGATCTTACAATATTGAATGTACACTATTTTAGCTACACATAAAAAAAGGCAGGTGTTACAAAAGAACTTTTTAAAGTGTAAATATGGTAGGAAGTGTCATGTGTTGCTTCTACAATTTGGTGCCTATTTAAACTTATTCATATTGCTTTCTGCTGAAATAACATCAGGAATATCTGAAGGGCCAGAAAGAAAGTCAGCATTGAAATGAGAAGGGGTACAAGGGACAAAGGAATAGCTGTCTTTGTCAGCTTCCTACTCTTTGGAATAAATAATGCTTGCCTTTTAAGGAAGAAATGGGAATCATGTCTGTTTATCCACCTTCAACTCCCACAAACATTCCTATAATAATGTTAGAACAAAACTATAATTTTTATACAATTAAAAAGTTAAATATTTAATTACAAATCAACTTTAGACAAAGTAAAAAGGGAAAATACATTTTAAATGCTCTCTATTTATAGAAAAATGTATGTATACTCTGTACTGTTAGTACTGAAGTATTCTTTTTTTTTTAAAAAAAGATTTATTTATTTATTATATGTAAGTACACTGTAACTGACTTCAGATGCACCAGAATAGGATATCATGCTCATTACAGATGGTTGTGAGCCACCATGTGGTTGTTGGGATTTGAACTCGGGGCCTCCGGAAGAGCAGTCATTGCTCTTAACCGCTGAGCCTTCTCTCCAGCCCTAGTACTGAACTCTTACTGGATGCCAGCTTTAGATGCTCTTGTTCACAGTTTACCTGCAACTCACAAGTACAGAAAGGTTTGCCCTGTGAAGCCAACAACAGGTGGGGAGGTTGGAACTAAACTACAGCCAGGAGAGCCCTTTACACTACTGGTGAGCAAGGTTCCACTTAAAAAAGTATCTTCTTTTTTGGGGGGTATTTCTATTCTGCTATATCCTCTGAATGAAACAGGATCTGATCTTATAATTAACCCTTGCTATTCCATTTGGTTTCATTTCTTTGTTATTGATTGTTAAGCAGAGCCTTTCTGACTATAATATGTGAAGTTAACTGCACCACAGAAGTGATATTTGTGAAAGCCACTACAACAAGAAATTAAAATTCACAAGTGGAGGAGATCTTCTTAATGTAAGTAAATAAAAAATGAACCCTTCACTGATTTAAAATTAGACTAAACATTAAGTACAAATGCTTTAGGATATTTTTTTGGGGGGGGGTTGCAAATGTTAGCAATGCCACCTCAGTACAAAATAAATTCTTCTTCAGTGTCTACTATCTGGGAAACCATGTGAAGATAAAACAGAAAAACTAATAACATTCTGTTGACAGAATGTTAGACATTCTGTATTTTCATTTAGTCATTCATTCATTCATTTGATAATATTCACAAGAATCTGCTGAGAGCCCTAAAATAAGAACAAGAAAACAATACACTTATCTCTGGGAAGCATACATCAAGAAATGACAAGCAAAGGAAATGGAGACATTCTACGGCCAGCGTCTCATCTCTTTTCTATTTTCAAGTTCTATTTTCAAATGTTTATCATTATTGACTTTTTAAATATTTCATTTTTGTTTTAAATTACATGTAGGTGTTTGTGGATGGATATGTGCACCTGAGTGCAGACACTCATTGAGGCCAGAGGTGTTGGCTTCTCTAAAGCTGAAACCCATATGAGGTGCTGGACATTAAACTTAGGTCATCTGTGAGAGCATTACCTGCTTCTAACCATTGATTCATGTCTGCATTCCTCAGGGTCAATTTGGACATATGTGTCACATCATGAAGAATCTTCCATATCAATCTGGGCTGAGAAATTTGTTGATGAAATTTCCAAACACTGGCTATTCATGGGGATGATTGAATCAATAAAATGATAAAGATTATTTCTTGTAAGCCTAGAGTATCACTTTCCCAATGCAAACCACTGGTTTAAAAAAATTAGGGTCACCATATAAATATATTGAACTTTACTGCAGTAGATGATAGGAGAGGAAATTTAATACCTTCTACGCAATAAATAGCTGACAGACTAACAACCTTTGCTTTGAAATAATATATTCAATTTCAATTATTCAAATGTATTAAGAATTTAACTAAGTTATAGTAGCTTCTTTATAATATTTGACAGTATTATTATGTTTTCTATACTCTAATAATGCAGTCTAAGAGTGACCTAGAGTACTTAGGGAAACTTTTAGAATTATATAACTATTTATTAATTTGATTAATTAAACTTTGCCTAAAACCTTAGTTAGGAATAGAAGTATAATTTTCTAACACGTGAGATTTTACAGTACTGTTGTTGTTTAGTTTTGTTTTTCTTCTCCACAGGAGTCGAAGAAATCCATTGATTTAATTACACTGGCACAGATAGTAAATTATTTTCATGGCTTTTATCATTCTTCCTTATTTTGTTTACATGAATAAACTTATTAAGACATTTAATTTGTGAGTACAAAGACTCCCATAAGCCACTCTTCGGAGCCTCCATCTCTTAGTTCCTTTGTGAAAGTGTAAAGTCCTCACAGCTGCTTTGGAGATATAAAAAGCTCTGATTTGTTTGAAAAAGCTTCAGTGTGCATAGGCGATGTTTAAGGAGGCTTTGGCAAAATAAAATGTAGAAGCTTTAAACCAGCCATAGAGATTCTGTCAACTGAGGAGTGTATCCAAGATGGTGGTGTGCATTGGAAAACCACCCAGTGTGGTTCCTTCATGAAGTGCAGCTGACAGCTGGGGTAGTCTTATGATTACCTACAGGGTACTTATTGACCAAAGATTAAATTCAGCCATTGCCATCAGCGTATTAACAAAGCGCTTCTGAGATTAGTTACTGCAATATCCCAGTTTAAGGGGCGGGGGTGGGTGGGACGCTATAATTACTCAGCTGTGTATATTTGACCATTATATCAAAAATTGATTTTGAAGTGATTGATTTTGAAAGTCTTTATAAGTATGACAGAGAATTAAAATTACATAGCCAAATTTTTATTTTACATTTAGTGTATTTTCTACTTTTAAGAAGAAGAGTTTAAGTCTTATTTCTTTATTATTAATTAATTAATTAATTTTTTACACTCCATATTTTTTCTCTCCCCCCTCCGTCCACCCTCTGACTGTTCCACATCTCATACCTCCTCTGACCCCGTCTTCATGTGGATGTCCCCCCCACACGCACACCGCTAAACTCCCTGGGGCCTCCAGTCTCTTGAGAGTTAGGTGCATCATCTCTGAATGAACACAGACCCGGCAGTCCTCTACTTCTGTGTGTTGGGGGGACCTCATATCAGCTGGTGTATGCTGCCTGTTTGGCTGTCCAGTGTTTGAGAGATCTTGAGGGTCCCAAATAAATGAGACTGCTGGTCCTCCTACAGGATTGCCCTTTTCTTTAGCTTCTTTCAGCCTTCCCTAATTCAACAACAGGGGTCAGTTGCTTCTGTCCATTGATTGGGTGCAAATATCTGCATTTGACTCTTTCAGCTGCTTGTTGGGTCTTCTGGAACAGTCATGTGAGGTCCGTCCCATTTTGTGAGCGCTCCATAGTCTTAGTGATAGCATCAGGATTTGGGACCTCCCCTTGAGCTGGATCCCATTTTGGGTCTCTAGACCTTCTTTTCCTCAGGCTCCTCTCCATTTCCATCCCTGTAATTCTTTCAGAGAGGCACAATTATGGGTCAGAGTTGTGACTATGGGATGGCAACCCCCTCCCTCATTTGATGCTCTGTTTTCCTGCTGGAGGTGGGCTCTGTGAAAGAATTATATTATGTGCCAAGGATATCTAACTAACAATAGGTAAATTAAATGACTTTCCTTGTTCTACTTAGCTGAATGTTGAGGTATGTTTTTCACTATACACTGGAAAACATAAAAAAACAAAAATCAAGTGGTTAAGTCATTGCTTTCAAAGAGCATATACTCTCATTGAAAGTGAAAAATAAATGTATATATGCATAATTAAAGAGCACTCGGATGAATTATAACAATGATATCATTGTGATAACAAAGTGCAGATAACTATATATTAAAATGATTTACATAGATGCAGCACTCTCAGATTATCACAGTAGGAGAAAAAAGTGCTAAAAAGAACATCAGATTTCAAAGAAATCAGAATTTAGTGTCTTGAACTGCTATAGGAAAATTTGACTTACTTGATTTCCCTGAGATAATACCTACATTGCAGGGTTTCTTTTACCACTGAGAAAGTAGTCAAATCTCAGGCTTAATAAATTTGGCACTGCCACTTTTTTTTTTCAAAATGAGACAAAGTCTTCCCAAATGTATTAGGATATGGGGGGGGGGTGTTAATATCTACCCTCTAGTTAGGCACTTAGCATAAGTCATATTCTTTTCTTAGAAGTAATGTGTTTAATTTCAATTACTCATGAAAATGAGGAGGAGGGCCATGGAGACTTATACAGTTTTATAAACCATTCTTTGCCTGTCTTGCTGTGTTAGTCACATTTCTGTCTCTGTGCAAAAGTGATCCTCCCCCAACCTCCAGAAATCAACTTAAGAGAAGAAGAGTTTTGTGTTTCTGCTCCGACTTTCAGAATTTCATTCTGCTTGCATGGCTCCTGTTTCATTCACCTTTAAGAAGACATAAAAATTCTTTCAGGGCGCATATGATAGAGCGGAGCTGCTTACTTGTTAATGCTACCGAAGTGAGGTTAAAACAAGGAGCACAATCCAAATGACTCTTTATCACAGGCTATAGAATGATAAAGGCCAACATCTAGGCTGTGTCTTTGAATCGGTTAGTGGATCAGGGTTGGCTCACACTGCTTGTTCTGAAACTTAGATAGAGACTGAAAATCCAGTGCTTAGAAATGTCTATAGTAATTTGATATGGCATTCAGCATCTGTTGAATTAATCATAAAATCAGAAGATTGAATGTTTTCATGTCTATGGATCTATTTTCTTCTAAAATGTATTTTTATTGAATTTTACAGTTTTATTCATTTGTAATTAGATCTTCATTTCAAGTAATCTGAGAAGTTGCATTGTCATAGATAATTACACCATTTGTAAGTTGATATGTAAGGCAATTTAAAAATATCAACTGTGTAGTTTACTGTTTTATGGACTATGGTGTGCATAGTATGCTTTTGTCAAGATGATGCTGTCAGTTAGGACTTTAAGGATTACATAGGGCATAGGGTATGTCTATAACTGCTTATCTGGGGGCCTTGGGGAGGCACAGAAAAGATTTGTTTTCATGTGTGTCTCTGTCCTTTTGTATGCATGTGCACATGCCTGTAAGTGCCAATAAAGGGAGTCAGACTCTTGAAGCTGATATTACAGGTGGCTCTGAACTACTGGATATGAATGGTGTGAACCAAATTTAGGTCCTCTGCTGGAACAGCAAGAACTCTTAACCAGGGAGCCAGGCCCTTAGCTTCTGGGAAAAGTTGTTTTCTTTTGTTTGTTTGTTTGTTTTTGTTTTTTTAAACAAATATTTCAGATGAGATGAAAACTTGCAAACAAATTAATGAAGGTTTACTCATACAGAACCTCACATGAGCAAGAAAATAGCAGTTGTCAAACAAACAACACAGAAGCAAGTGGCAAGCCATCCACATCCCTACAGGATCCCGAAGAGGTTAATTCAGACTGGCTCATGATACTCAGGTAAATAGCAGCCATCAGCATTTCTTTCCCAGGTGATTTATGTGCCCCATTCCTGAACTGTGGTAAATAACTGGAGGGGAGTGAGGACCACAAAAGAGACTTCTGGCATTGTGAGTAAACTGAGATAGAAGGACATCAGAGCCATCTACAAATATGACGTGTGCATCCTGCTTGAATTGCCTCAACTTCCTGCTGCCTTCTCTGATTTTTTCAGGCGACAGTGTACAGCTGTATGTGCAACAAGTTCCAAAGCATGTCTGAGAGTAAATATTAGAAGTTCACTGTGGATGATTTTTGGAATTGGTGACTGAAAGTCAAGACAATTTAGTGCAAGAGCCACATGTGATACTTTGGCAGCAATTACATTGTCAATACCTGTTTGACTCCACTTTCTCCTACTCAAGAAAACACTTGCAGGACAAAAAAATCTATCTGCCAATTGCATTCAAACTTTCATTTAAATATCATTTTTGTTTTGTATTTGTGTGTGTGCCTAAGTGTGTAGAAATCTGTGGAGGGCAAAAGAAGGTGTCAGATCTCCTAGAGCTGAAGTTGCAGACAGTTGGGAGCTACCTAACATGGGTTCTGAGAAATGAACTCACGTTCTTGGTGAAAATAGCAAGTACCCTTAACAGCAAAGTCAGCTCTCTGGTAGACAGAAAGAAAGAAAGAAGGAAAGAAAGAAAGAAAGAAAGAAAGAAAGAAAGAAAGAAAGAAAGAAAGAAAGAAAGAAAGAAAGAAAGAAGGAAAGAAAGAAAGAAAGAAAGAAAGAAAGAAGGAAAGAAAGAAAGAAAGAAAGAAAGAAAGAAAGAAGAAAAGAAAGAAAGAAAGAAAGAAAGAAGGAAAGAAAGAAAGAAAGAAAGAAAGAAAGAAAGAAAGAAAGAAAGAAAGAAAGAAAGAAAGAAAGAAAGAAAGAAAGGAAGGAAGGAAGGAAGGAAGGAAGGAAGAAAGGAAGAAAGGAAGAAAGGAAGAAAGGAAGGAAGGAAGAATATCCTGTGGACTAGTATTAATGGTATTGGAAGGCAATGTCTGGGACAGTGTGTAAAGGAAGGGTTACTTTAATAAGGAAAACTTTCCCAATGTAGGTTACCCCTTCCAACCAACACCCACCCCCACTCCCAAAATAAAACAGTGTCACTTGGCTACCTGTTTGTCTTCACAAAAATGTATTTCTATTGCTGCTACAGTCAACATGTGCTGATTCCAGCTTCTTTGGCTTTCTAGTGGCTCTTCCAGGCACTAGCCCTGGGCTCTAGCAAGGTATAGGAGCACTCAGGTATCTTGTTTCATGTTTCTTGTTTCTCAGCCCCTTCAGCATACAGATAGACACTGTTGGAATAGACAGGTTCTCAATCTAATACATCACTTTGTATTATATACATTTTATAGGTTTTATTCCCATGACAAGCCCTAATATATTAAGAACTCACAGGGAATTGATCATGTGCTTATCAGCATAAGTCTTCAGAGGGGATGGAATTACTACACATGAGAATAACCAGGTGTTGGTAGCTTAGACATCCTGCCTTCCATCTAGACTTCAAAGTATAGAGCTGATATGGGGACTCTGTTTATTTGATTTTGGATCCTAAGATTTTTTACTTCTTTTATTTTCCATAGACCCAAACCCAGTGTCATTAAACCATCATGCTTAATTGATTTTGTTTGTTCAATATGTAATTTCAAGTATTTATACATTTCTAACTATATAAGTAAATAATGAAAAAGGAGTAGGAGAACATCTGACATAGACATGATAATACACTTGGTTAAAGTCATTGCTTATTATTTGCAAATTGTCAATTTAACGTCATTAGTCCAGGAATAACTTAATCATGGGTAGAGTTGCTGGGATCCTCTCATTAGTTCATTCCTTGGGCTAAAGGACCGGGTGGAATGTGAAGCATGGGACAAAGGTGGATGCTAGGAAAGGAAGCTGAGCTCAGAACTCCAGTTGGTGCATTTATAGTCTGCTGTAAATTGGCTCTTTCTTGTGTCTCTCTTCTGTACTAAATGATGAATCCTGTTTGGGAAAAGGGATTTCTCAGCATCTGGATATTAGCTTCCCTCTGGACCTAATTTTACCCCTGTACTGAATATTGCCAGCTGGAAGTACTAGAGGGAATCTCAATTCCTAGTTAAGAGTAGTAATGTATGGGCAACAAGCCCAGGGCTCTCCTTCCCTCGTGAAATGGCACTCACGGGATTTTGCTGCAGGTGCCCAAAAATAAAACAGCTGCACACTGGTGGGACATATAGCTGGGCCACTCTAGGAACCAGAGGTTTATCCCCTTCTGAAGAAACTATACATCCTTCTTTAAGCATGTCTTAGTCTATTTAGAAAATTACAGTCAAATCCTTTAAACTGGGTGAGGTATAAACAAGAAGAGATTAGTGAGGGGTGGTGATGTCACCTTGGAAACCTAGCTGCTTTGGAAACTGAGGCAGGAAGATTGTAAAAATAAGGTCTGCCTAGACTTGCCCCCTGGTTTCAGATGACATATTTTTCCCT